>NC_085990.1:18808686-19108686 GCF_030014385.1 Trichomycterus rosablanca
CTTCACCTGGGGATCGAACCCTCTTGCTGTGAGGCAACAGTGCTACCCACCGAGCCACCGTGCCGTCCTACCTGATAGATGAGAAAGGAAGACTACAATAATTGAACAGCTTGCATACAGTGACATAAGTTTAATATAACAGGTGTATAAAAACAGTTAATCGTCATGTCATGTCTCTACATTGTCATTCCTTTGCAATGGTTGCCCACAATGGTCAACTTTCTCCAATACCCTATGTCTCCTGTCGCTTAAAGGAAATGCAATAATACAATCCATTAACAGTTATATAAAATCAATTATGGGCTTCCAACTTTGCACCAACAGTTCGGCAAAAGGCCCTTTACTCTTCCAGCATGACTGTGCCCCTGTGCTCAAAAAGACACAGTTTGATTACACTGGGGTAAAGAAACTCCAGTGGCCTGCTCAAGTCCTGACCCCAAGCTTATTAAATGAACTTAAAATAAATTGAAATGTTAATGTTAAGTCAGGACTTCTGATCCAACATTGGTGCGTGAAATCTATCTATCTATCTATCTATCTATCTATCTATCTATCTATCAATCTATCAATCTATCAATCTATCAATCTATCAATCTATCAATCTATCAATCTATCAATCTATCTATCTATCTATCTATCTATCTATCTATCTCTCCATCCATCCATCCATCCATCCATACATCCACACATCCTTCCATCCATCCATCCATAATTTAAATTAAAATTGATGGAACTATTATGCATTAAACTACTAAGCAGAAGCTGTTTTGTGTCACTATGGAGTCAGGATGCCTGTTAAACTCTGCACGTCAATCTGTGTGTAATATTTCTTGTCTGATAAATAATTTGTATATTTTGCATCATGTCCCACTGTAAAGGTTGAACTCTTTATCATCTTATAATATATATTTATTTATTAGCATTTTAATGTCATGTTTTACACTTTGGTTACCTTCCTGACAGAAACAGTAGTTACTCATTACACAAGATTCATCAGTTCACAAGTTCAATGTCAAACACAGTCATGGGCAATTTTGTATCTCCAATTCACCTCACTTGCATGTTTTTGGACTGTGGGAGGAAACCCACACAGACAAGGGGAGAACATGCAAACTCCATAAAGAAAGGACCCAGACCACCCCACCTGGGGATTTAACCCAGGACCTTCTTGCTGTGAGGTGACAGTGCTACCCACCGAGCCACCGTGCCGCATCATGTTATAATAACTACACTAATGTTGTTAGGAAGAAGTGTAATGTTCTTTCTTTCTGTTTTTATCATTTTAATGTTGTATTGTAATATGTTTTTAATCTATTTGTACATGTTTCATATTTAAACTTATCAGTTATCAGTTTAAAGATATTCCCAAAATTATTATCTCCAATGTCCACATAGAGCAGCATCTTGGCTCAAAAGATAGCACTGTTGCCTCACAGCAAGTAGGTCCTGGGTTCAATTCCCAGGTGGAGTGGTTCGGGTTCTTTCTGTGTGAAGTTTGCATGTTCTCCCCGTGTCTGCGTGGGTTTCCTCTGGGAGCTCCAGTTTCCTCCCACAGTCCAAAGAAATGCAGTCAGGTTAATTGGATATACTAAAAATTGCCCTTAGATGTGTGTGTCTCTGTGTTATGGTTTAAATGTGTTAAAGTTTGTGTGTATGTCTGCTTTGCGATGGACTGGTGCCCTGTCCAGGGTGTTTCTGTGTGCCTTGCACTCACGGAGAGCTGGGATAGGCTTCAGCACCCCTGTCCCTGATTAGAATAAGCAGCTTAGAAAGTGAGAGCGAGATTTGGAATAGTATGTCCAACAAGTGTCCAAATATTTTTGACCTTGTTTCAGTAGACTTTCTGTGACTTTTTTTTGACTAAATGTTTGGAAAAATTAAATTATGAATTATTATAATCTTGTGCAGAAGAAAGTTCTATAATTAGATTTGTTGCTAATATTTGTTACTACAGCTGGTGACTTTCTGGTGCCCATTTAAAAAGGCCTTGACTTCATCTGAAACAAAGTATGAAATGTAATCAGCAGATCTGGGAAAGTTACTGGTGCTAAAGAAAGTTCTAGTAGTTATTACACACAGTGGTTTACAGCCTGGGCTGTAAATGATGAATCAGTTTGTAAAACATACAGTTTGTTTTGTTATATAATTGGGCAGAATGTGTTAGTTTAAAATTATGACTTATAAAAGAATAGAACACATTTTATAGTAAGTGTTTACTACAAGGTCCACAAGCATTTTTTCTTGCAGCTGTATTATATTAACACACATAATATGTATAATATATTTAATAATTAATATTAAATAATTAATATTAATTAATAAATAATTAAGGTCCACAAGCATTTTTTCTTGCAGCTAAATTATATTTACACACATAATATATTAAGTGATTAATAATTAAATAATTAATATGAAATTTATTAATATATATTAATATAATATGATAAATTATATATTTATTATATTAATTAAGATTAATTTATGTTTTTAAAGAAATTATAATTGAGTCTACAGGGTTAAATCACAGTCTACACTTGATTGGCTATGTCTGAGGGGGTTGGCCGAACAGCCTAGCCATTGACAGTGCTGGTCCCAAACCTGGAAGGCTTCCATCAGGATGGTCATCCAGCTCAAAACGGTGCCAATTCAGGTGTGCTGACCAGTATGCTGACCAGTATTTTAGTGGGGGTGAGTTTCTGCAATGTTTTCTTCAGGGATCAATAAAGTACATCAATCAATCAGTCAAAATCAATCAATCAATGAGCCACCATGGATACCCCTAATACTGGAGCAGCCAAAAGAGAACAAATATCTTCTGTATAACGTAATATGTTTGTTTTATTTATTTCCATTTAATTATTGTATGAATATTGAATCTCCAATCATCTGTATTACTGTAATTGCAAAGAAAAACAATTCTTGATGATTTATTTCAATCTTTCCTTAACAGTAATTTGCCTTAATAAAGGTTTCTGGCTACTCTGCCCACCTCAAGTTCAGACAATCAGTCTATCAGTCAGTTTCTAATAATGACTGTGTTTTGAAAAAGCACCTGCCATCTTTTTGATTGCTTTTGTTATTGCATAGTTGTCACACTAAATCATTTCAGATCATAAAACAGAACATGATAATGCACAAAGGAGAATTTACTAACAGCACAAAACACAATTTAATTGGTAAGCCAGTTCAGCTAATTGAAAACAGACAGGCTTCATCTCAATCAGCTTTCTTATTATTGATAGAGGAGGAGACTATTGAGAGACAATACAATAACATTATTACTTTGTAGCAAGTTAGTTTGTTATAGTTTATTGCCACCTTAACACATATTCGGCTACATTCATGGCATACACTTGTTTACATTGAAATTCAATTCTTTGTAAAATGAGATTGTAGTGGTTATATTAAGTGTTTGAGGTGTCCAGAATATTCTTGGGTGGAGTCTTTTCAAATAGGTCCTGTAAGTTCTCTTTTTTGTATTAGTTTTATCTTATATGGTTAATAGTAGGGAGTTCATTAAAATATGTGTTATTATAAGTGGTGAATCACATGATTGACAAGACATTTTTTCTCCTATTAATCATTATCTGTGTGTTGGGTTTTAAAGGCCAGTAGGCATCTTGTGTAGATATATCAACTGGTTTTGCCCGCAATCCAATTGGTTTGACCTGGTTTGGTTTTATGTTACAGAGATGTGTCTACTGATTATTGAGAATAATCAAGGGAACAGTGGTAGCCTAGTGGGTAGAGCTTTGGATTATCACCTGAAAGGCTGAGAATTCAAATCCTGTTGAGCCCTTGAGCAAGGTCCTTCACCCTGTCTGCTCCAGGGGAGCCATACAATGGCTGACCCTGCGCTCTGACCCCAGCTTGCACTCTGACCCCAGTAGGCATCTTGTGTAGGTAGATTGGCTGGTTTGTTGTACTGTACATCTGTATACGTATGTATATATGACAAATAAAGGCATTCTGATGACTAGATGAATAAACTGGGTTTTCTGTTTTTTTCTCAGAGCTTGATGGTATATTGGAGACCTATTTGTTGACTCCTGATGTGAAACACAGGTTATTTTTCTTCAAAGTGTAGGAATTTCACAGGTGATGTTCTGTGGGATGGTATTTAGTAGTTGCAATGGGGTTATAGTTTAATATAGGTGTTTTAATAGAGATAGGTCCTCTGACATTTATTTTTAGCAATTAACCCTTTCATGCCTGAGTGGAACATTCCATTTTCGGACACTATGTGACATAGTCATAGAAAAAACCTTATTGTGTAAATACCGTACATAGCATAGACTATATATACACACCATTAGTATGGTTTTTTAAGTGTAATATAACCAAATCAATACAAAAATCCTCAAAAATCTACCTAAAAAACCTCTCCATTTTTATTTCATACATAAATACTTACATTTTTAACACATTTCTGTGCAATATAGAGAAAAATATAGAACATATAAAATGTTTGCAATTTTGTGAGCCATTTGTCAAGAAAATAATTTTGAATCTATCATCTTCTATTCAAAAGTTATAATCAATTTAGCAGAAGGTGTCATTTAGCAATTTAGAATGTTCGTGTTGCTCCTTTTTTACTTAACTTTTTACCAATGTCAGCATACACTATACACCAATGAAAGTGTACTTTTATGGAAAATAAAGACTACATATACACACCATTATAACCAGGAGAATCAGTTCTTTAAAATTATATGAAACTCAATGTTTTTCAAGTGTAATATAATAAATGTTTATAAAAAACCTTCAAAATCAACCTAAAAAAAATCTCCTCCTTCTCATTAAATATGCAAAACAGCCACGACACAAACCGCTTGACCAATGATATTGCCTTTTAGCCTGGGTTGTCAGCTACCTTGGGCAGTTTTCAGATTTACAATCAGTGATCGGACGGCGGAGATATAAGGCTTTAAGCCATCGAAATTATTGTTTTGAAATTTGAATGGGCCGGCTTTAAAGGGTTAAATGGGGTGTATGAAGCTTGCTGTCCATTACTAGTCCTAGGAATCTAGTTGTCTTTTCTGTTTTAGTATATTCATCATCCAGAGGTTGGTTTGTCAAAGCTATGAGCAAGTAGTGGTCCTTCCCTGGATTGGGAATAGGGAATACCTGTCACTTCCTTTCACTGTGTTAGAATCTTGCCTGTAGACCATATGATCTTTATGTTATTTAGGAGCATTGAGAGAGCGATGTGAGGGAGCTGTTTTAGAAACTGTCTCATATGTATTGTTTTAGATAATGTATCATATCCAGTTTGACTGCAGTGTTATATGATTTATAGTGGTTAAGGTACTGGACTAGTAAACAGAGGGTCGCTGATTCAAACCCCACCACTGCCAGGTTGCCACTGTTGGGCCCTTGAGCAAGGCCCTTAACTCACAGTTGCTTAGTCTGTATACTGTAAGTCGCTTTGGATAAAAGTGTCTGCTAAATGCTGAAAATGTAAATATGATTTGTTAATGGCTATTGTGAGTTCTTCTGTTGTTCAGTGTTTTCAGAGCAGCAGTTGGGCATTTTCTGACAGAGCTCCCCTTGCTTTTGGAGTTATTGGGGGCAATTTTTAGGAAGTCATATTTCATTTTCTGTGGTTAGTAGGGTTCCTTGTTATTTAGGTGATGAATTTGGGATTGGTTTTACTTTATTTTGTGTATTAAAAGGTAAACCTTAACGTAAATTAGCCTGTGATTTGCATGTTGTACATATGAGAGAGAACTGTTATGTTTTACTGGCCGCGTATCTCAGTCTCAATTTTAGATCTTTCACAGACAGTAAGTTAGTGTCACTGTAGTATTATTCACTATTTCAGAGAATGGTGGGATACCAGTGCAGTACATGTGTTTATAAACTGGCTTAATAAGACCTAGTCATTTCTCTTGATGACTCTCAAATCAAACCATCTGACAAGGCACGAAACCTTGGTGTTGTCCTGGATAACCAGCTGACCTTCTCTCCTCATGTAGCCAACATGACTAGATCGTGCCGGTTCGTCCTCTACAACATCAAGAAGATTTGTCCATTTCTCTCCATGGAAGCCACTCAGATTCTTGTCCAGTCACTTGTAACTACTGCAACTCCCTCCTGGCAGGAGCTCCCATGTTCACTATTAAACCCTTGCAACTCATTCAAAATGCAGCTGCTCGCCTGGTTTTCAACCAACCTAAACACTGCCACATCACCCCACTGCTGCGTTCTCTTCACTGGCTTCCTGTAGCTGCCCGTATTCAGTTTGAAACAATGATGCTCGCCTACAAAGACAAAAATCGACCAGCTTCAAGCTACCTAAGAAAACTCATAAAAACCCGGTCTGTACCATACAACCTTCGAGCCACTAGTCTCAGACACTGATGCTCACCTACAAAGACAAAAATGGACCAGCTCCAAACTACCTAAGAGAACTCATAAAAACCCGGTCTGTACCATACAACCTTCGAGCCACTAGTCTCGCTCGTCTTGATCCTCCACCCAGAACTTAAGGAAGACAAGCATCAAGGCTCTTTTCTGTACTTGCACCCAAGTGGTGGAATGGGCTTCCCTTGTATGTCCGAACATCCAAGTCTCTTGCTGTCTTCAAAAGACAATTAAAAACCCCCTCTTTACTAAACACTTAAGCTGACTTGTACTTAATAATACTATTATTTTCTTAAAAAAAATTCTTTTAACAGGGTTTCAGCAGATGTGTTCTTGAGCTGTTGTTTACTTAAACTAGAGTAAAAAAAATGCTTACTGTGGAAACACTTCTGTAAGTCGCCCTGAATAAGAGTGTCTGCTAAATGCCGAAAATGTAAATGTTAATATAGGTTTAACCTCTTGAATTGCTAAATAAGTGGTTGTAAAAGAGAGTGACAAACCTATTCAACAACCAAGGTAACAACCTGTATGTTTTAAAGATTTACAGTAGACAAGTTAATAAGTTACATGAAATAGAGACGGAATTTAATATACCTTAGTAAGATGTGCTCATATGGCACAGTGGTCTAATGCAGGGCTTTTCAAGGGTTGCAAGCCAAAAAATGGGTTGCAGAGAAAAATAATGATAATTAAATAACTGAGGGGTGATGACTCAGCAGGTAGTGTGTTTCTTTGTATATGATATGGGGGTTCTTGGTCATAGAAACTTGTGGTGATCAGGGATGTCGGGTTGCTGTCGTTTTGCCTCTCCTGTCCGATCACTCAGGTTTGATGATGGTGGGGGAGGTGGGCGCTGATGTCCTGTGAAAGCCTTCATGACCTTGTTACCTGTTCGCTCTCCATTTTAGTTATGCTGTAATAATTAGGGGAGCCGGAGTCTAAAGCTACTCTCTGCAAAACTGACATCTTACTTCATTCACATTTTACATGTTTAACTACATTTTCTGTTGTTTTACCCTGAGGTGGTTCTGATGGAAACCTGTTTACCCACCCGAGCTTAAGGTCGAGACTGCCGTGCCAACAATGCTGCTCCTGCCAGATGTGACGAAGACCTGGCGTGTTTGCACCAAGAATGTCAAGAACTCACTACAGACTTCATCACAGACTGGACTGAATTATATTTATTCAAATTATTCTCCAGGCCACCCAAGAAGGATGGGTCCCTGCTGAATCTAGTTCCTCTCAAGGTTTCTTCCTGTAATTTTAGGGGAGTTTATCCCTGCCACTGTCGCCCTCGGCTTGCTCAACAGGGGTTTTGGTCTGTTGGTCCTAGATTCTGTAAAGTTGCTTTGAGACAATGTCTATTGTAAAAAGCACTATATAAAGTTGACTTGACTTGATACAGCTCTCTTTAAGACAGGTAAAAAGTGCAGCCAGTAGATTAGATTGAGTAGATTGGGAGGAAGAGGTGAAGATGCAAGAAAATGGGGGTAAAAGAAAACACTTAAACATATACAGATATTGAAATCCACAAACCTTTCCAAAACAGTCATCGAAATTCCACCACTGAAGCTCCCACAAGTCTTTGTGGTTCATGTGTTTTAAAGTAAACAAATGCTGTTTAAAAGTAAATGCTTTTTGGAATGCATCACAGCACTCAAAGTCTTTCTGTGTATCTGCTAATTACAATAATAGACTTGAATTTGGTACTCTAGGCCCAGGTGGGTGGGTGAGTTTAATTTTTCAGAGGGTGCCAAATGTGCCAGGACCAGCACTCTTAATCACTACAAATAATTATTTTCATTTATTTACTTTTATGGAAAAGCATTTAACTGCTTTCAGCCTCCCGGCACTGTGCTGATCTGTCTTCTTGACCAATAAAGGTAATAGTTTTAAGTTCCTTTAATAAACATGGGCAATAAGAAGAGCTACTTACTAAACATTTTACCTTGTAAATTAAAACATTTCAGGATTCTGGCATCAGAAATGTCATAATTCATGAATTCAATCATTACTATGACATTATTTTTCATCCATTCTCTCTAGGCCAGATGGGATATAGCATTCATACTGCTGAGTATACTGATTTTTTTATACTGTATACTGAGCACTGTCGCCTCACAGCAAGAAGGTCCTGGGTTTGATCCCCAGGTGGGGTGGTCTGAGTCCTTTCTGTGTGGAGTTTGCATGTGCTCCCCATGTCAGTTGGGACAGTTGTACTGGACTAGTAAGCAGAAGGGTGCTGGTTTGAACCCCACCACTGCCAGGTTGCCACTGTTGGGCCCTTGAGCAAGGCCCTTAACCCTCAATTGCTTAGACTGTATAAGGTAAGTTGCTTTGGATAAAAGCGTCTGCTAAATGCTGAAAATGTCTGTGTGGGTTTACTCCGGGTGCTCCAGTTTCCTCCCACAGTCCAAAGACATGCAAGTGAGGTGAATTGGAGATACAAAATTGTCCATAAGTGTGTTTGATATAAACTTGTGAACTGATGAATCTTGTGTAATGAGTAATTACAGTTCCTGTCATGAATGTAACCAAAGTGTAAAACATGATGTTAAAATCCTAATAAACAAACAACATTAAACAATTCAGAGGATTTAAATTCAATCATATAAAATATTTAATTCTCCTTTAAACACTGATATGATTCTGTTACTGAAATAGAACTGCTTCAGGCATCAAGCTGACATTAAGAGCTAAAAACTACTGAAGTTTTCTACAACTGTACGTATGCAGGAACAGCGGTTTCATAAGGCTCCATTTTGCATCCTTACACAACATGCACAGCACTGAGTAGTGAAATAAAATAATAAAATCACCAATAGGGATGGCACGGTGGCTCATAGCAAGAAGGTCCTGGGTTTGATTCCCAGGTGGATCAGTGTGGGTCCTTTCTGTGTGGAGTTTGCATGTTCTTACTGTGTCAATGAGCTTTGGTTTCCTCTCACAGTCCAAAGACATGCAGTCAAGTTATATTAAATGTACAGTGGTGCCTTGAAACACGTCAGTTGGGAGTGGCGTTGAGTTTTAAGGTATTTTTTCCCATAAGGATGTATGGAATACCTGTTAATGTGCTCCATGGTCCCGTGGAACTGCATATATTTTGGGCTAATGTAAAATAATGGGGTTGCTCTTGACACTGATACACTGACAATAACACAAATATAATATAAAAAACACTGAAATACAGTTAAAAACTGTTAAAAATCATAAAAAAAATACAATAAAACCTGCACTTTACCTTTACTTCTTTATTGTTTCCTTATACATCTTAATAAGTGGAGAGACTCTATGAAAAGCTGATGCTCACAATTTATCAGAACCTAGAGCTGTAGCACAAGTTTAAAAGTGAAACAGTGAGGAAAATCCAGATAAACACAGATATATGTGGACGCTTTCAGACAGGATTTGATTGTTATTCCACACAATTGCACTATTCCACATATTCGCACTTTGATGACGTTTTACTGCACTGCTCAAGCCGGGTGTTGAACAAAGCGGCAGTCGCACACACGTTGAGTATAAGAAAAAGGTTGAGTTTAAGGGTACAAATTTCTCGATGAAGGGCGTTGAGTTTAAAAGATTTTGAGTTTAGGGGACGTTGAGTTACAAGGTACCACCTGGGTCCTTTCTGTGTGGAGTTTCCTCCGGGTGCTCCGGTTTCCCACAGTCCAAAGACATGCAAGTGAGGTGAATTGGAGACACAAAATTGTCCATGACTGTGTTCGATATAACCTTGAGAAGTGATGAATCTTGTGTAATGAGTAACTACCATTCCTGTCATGAGTGTAACCAAAGTGTAAAACATGATGTTAAAATCCCAATAAACAAACAAACAAACAAACAAGGTACCACTGTACTAAATTGCCCTGTGTGTGTGTGTGCCCTGTGATTGATTGGAAACCTGTCCATGGTGTTTCCTATATTTCGCCCAGTGAATCGCACCCAGTGCAACCCTAAATAGCATAAAGCGGTGGTAAAACAGACAATAATAAATGAATCAATGGAAAATCACCATTGGCACAATTTTTATGCTGATACATGACTTGGTATACTATGATGTTAATTGGATCACTGCCTTTCAAAACAGAACCAGCTCAAATCATGGTTGCATTAAGCTCTCATAATGGCATTCATAAGATTTATAGAGACTGAAGAACTCAAAATAAATGCAGTTTCAACCACACAGCAAGATATTCAACATAATGGTTTATATCATTGAGTGCTAGCACCCCAGAGCTGACTTCTCGAACTTGTGAGTTCGAACCTCAGCTCTGCTAATGGCAAGCTGGGCACCTACGCAAACAATGATTGGCTCGTTTGTATGGAGGTTGCCAGAGGGGGTTCCTCATAACTGATGCAATTACGACCCATAATAATATGTAATAATAGGGCTTAGTGCAGGGTTCTCTGAGTGCGTGTCTGATCCACATATGAACTCGCCTCGTGCAGGTGAAAAGATGCAGTCGGCTACTGCACATGTGTGTTAGTCAAGCTCTCTTCGGTCAGGAGTGGAAGTCAGCATCAGTAGAGAGGAAGCGCAATGCAATTGGGTAATTGAATACAACTAGATTGGGAAAAAAAATTGAAAATAAAATCCAATAATCCCACTTTTACTGTGTGTACAAATGAAGCCCAATACCTGTTTTGTCAAGTCTGTTTTGGCAACTCTAGTAGCCTGGACAGAAACCTGACCTCAACCCACCTGAACATCTCTGGGATGAAATGGAATGTCAATTGCAAGTCAGATCTTCTCGTCCAACATCAGTGCCCAATCTTACAAATGCCACAAATTCCCAAGCCACACTCCAAAATCATGTGACAATACTCCACATACGACTGATTTATGTATATACTGTATAGTGTATGATCAGAGAAAGAAGCACCATTTAAATAAGAGAATAGAGAAACAGAGATGAAACTACAAGACACAGATTCAAAAGAAAGCAGTTAGATCCCATTAGGACCCACAAACCCCCCACCAAAATGAAAATAAACAATGATGCAAATTTAGCATAATATGGCACGAGCAAGCACATAAACTGGTATTGTCAGAAGCCCAAAGATGATAAATGATTTAGAGTAGGATAAAACTGGGATACATGGACACAAAATTTCAAGTAGTTTCATGAATTAAAATAGTAAAGGCTTTTTATTGGAAATAGGTTTGCATATGTTATTTTTATTAGATTAAGAAAAACAAAAACAGATAGAGGAAGTTTTGGAATATAACCATTTATTCAGAGCAGGTGTAATTTAAGCTATTATGTGAAACAAGGAAAGAAAAAAATTTAGTAATAAATGGGTTTATTTAAAATTTTATGAACGCTGCAACACAGTGGAGCCAGCAATGATAAAATACTTGTAAATAATACGCTCACTTGGGCTTTTCCAGTGAGCATAGTCTTCACAAAAAACACTCATAAAACTGACTATCGGAGTAATCACTGAGAAATTCATTACTGTAAATATAAGTCAGACCAAGAGAACTCGAAACATAGCTAATGAATACAGAAAACACTAGCGCAAACACTCCAATAAACAGAAGCAAACATGGAGTTTATAAGCAAGTCTTAATAATGTATTGCTTTTTGTACAAGAAATCTGGATGGAAAATCAGTTTTACTCATTTGTATGCAATTTAGTCAAAGCCAATTCCCAGATCATTATTAATGTAGGAGAATACAGGCTAGCATATGCCTTCACTGATATATGTAATAACATACACCGATCAGCCATAACATAAAAACCACCTCCTGACTGTAGTCCATCTGTTTCTCTGCATGCTTTGTTAGCCCCCTTTCATGCTGTTCTTAAGTGGTCAGGACTCTCCCAGGACCACTACAGAGCAGGTATTATTTGGATGGTGGGTCATTCTCAGCACTGCATTGATACTGACATGGCGGTGGTGTGTTAGTGTGTGTTGTGCTGGTATGAGTGGATCAGACACAGCAATGCTGATGGAGTTTTTAAACACCTTACTGTCACTGCTGGACTGAGAATAGTCCACCAACCAAAAATATCCAGCCAACAGCGCCCTGTGGGCAGCGTCCTGTGACCACTGATGAAGGTCTAGAAGATGACCAACTCAATCAGCAGCAATAGATGAGTGATCATCTCTGACTTTACATCTACAAGGTGGACCGACTAGGTAGGGGTGTCTAGTAGAGTGGACAGTGAGTGGACACGGTATTTAAAAACTCCAGCAGCGCTGCTGTGTCTGATCCACTCATACACAACACACACTAACACACCACCACCATGGCAGTGCTGAGAACAATCCATCACCTAAATAATACCTGCTCTGTAGTGGTCCTGTGGGGGTCCTGACCATTGAGAAACAGCATGAAAGGGGGCTAACAAAGCATGCAGAGAAACAGATGGACTACAGTTAGTAATTGTAGAACTACAAAGTGCTTCTATATGGTAAGTGGAGCTGATAAAATGGACAGTGAGTGCAGAAACAAGGAGGTGGTTTTAATGTTATGGCTGATCAGTGTATTTAATAGTACGTATATATTTTAATGGATCTTTTTAATCTTCTGTTCCTAAAACATCATAAGGGCAGCTGAACTTGGCTTGGATGGCTAGATGACCAGACCCCCATCCACTGAACTACCAGGGTTACATCACATCTCAGGTCATTCAAAATTATTTTATACTGTGATCCAACTTCTCATTCACATTAGATACCAAATAAAAGCCTTCTTGGTTACTTGTCATCTCTTGGCTGGCACAATTCTAAAGATTGTGGAGGTTAATTAAATAAAAAAAAGAATTAATACAAAGATTTATTACTTTCTTTGAGACATCTTAACTTTTACTATTCAAAAGGATTGCTGGACCACTTCATTCACTACAAAGCTGGTCAAGAATGGTCAGGAATCCCACAACATGGTAAGAATTAGAAGCACTCATTATCTTTAATTATTCATTAGGATTTTAACATCATGTTTTACACACTTTAGTAACATATATGACAGAAATGGTAGTTATTCATTACACAAGATTCATCAGTTCACAAGTTTAATGTCAAACACAGTCATGGATAATTTTGTATCTCCAATTCACCTCACTTGCATGTTTTTGGACTATGGAGGGAAGCTCCCAGAGGAAAGCCACACAGACATAGGGAGAACATGCAAACTCTACAAAGAAAGGACCCGGACCGCCCCACCTGGGGATTAAACCCAGGATCTTCTTGCTGTAAGGCGACAGTGCAACCTACTGAGCCACCGTGCCACCTGGCGATTATCTTAATTGTTCTGTAGCAGTAACATGAATTTGTGAGTAAGGGCAACTATTTTTACTGCATTTTAGCCTATTTAGTCATTGCCTATTTCCACCAGCTTCCAGTGTAAGCAGATGCGTCCACTACCATGCATTCAGGACAATTCAACCTGCTCGGGGAAAACATTTTAAAAGCATTTCAGGACTGTTATTAACTGTTCTGTATGCAAGATCTCACAGTTTGGTTGTGGTTGGTACAACTGTCGACTCTCCACTGATCCAAAAACAATTCTAATGAACTTTTCTATCTATTTCAGCCTTGTAATGCTCACAGCTTTGTGAACAGGAACTAGCTAGACCCATATTTTGGACTCACACATTTAACTAGATACAACATAAAAAATATTTAATAATTCATCACTCCTTTAAATGATCAAGTTTAAGTCTTTCAGCCACACCAATTTATAATAGGTGTATAACATAATTATATTAAATAAATTATATGCCTCCAACTTGAGTGAGCATGAGTGAGCTGGTATGCGCGAAGTAGGGTCCATAAAGACACGATTTGACAGGTGTGGTGTAAAGGAACCACAATGGTGGGTTTAAAGCCTTGACCCAACTTAACACGTTTGGGATGAACTGGAATACTCATTGCAAGGCCTACTCATCCAACATCAGTGCCTGATCTACGTACAGTGCAACAAAAGTCTTTCTTCGCTGGGGTCAGAGCGAAGGGTCAGCCATCGTATGGTGCCCCTGGAGCAGATAGGGTTAAGGGCCTTGCTCAAAGGCCCAACAATGGCTGCAAAATAGAGCTGGGATTCGAACTCTCAACCTTTTAGTTGATAGCCCAAAACTCTACCCACTAGGCTACCACTGTCCCAGCAGTACTTTAGCCTAATGGGAACAACTTGTCACAGACACATTCCCCAGAGAATGGAGTCTGTTATAAATTTATATTGATGCCCAAGGTTTGCTTATGGTAATTTGTCCACTTACCTTTGATTATATACTTTATTCTCCAAAACATCAAACAAAACTAGACAGCTAAATGCAAACTTCAATTGTAAGTACTTACAATTGAATTCATACCCCCTGATTAAAAGTGAGCAAGGGTTAAAAGAATGTTTCATTTATAATAAGTGACACTTTTAATTAAAAACAAACATCAGTAACCCCTTATTATGAGGTTTTAATAAAGTAAATTGACAAGAAACCAATGATTAATTACGTACAAACAACAATGTGCATGATACAGTACAAGCAATTAACATTCTGTCATGCCCTGAAGCGTTTAAAAAATAGCTCAGCAGACCCAGTTGACCTCGACTTTGGATTAAGATGGCAGGTTAGCAAGCCCATGAGGTTTAATCACAAAGGCTGCGTAACAGGGCTAAATGCTCGACCTCTAGACTGAAGATGTCTGCTGGCTCTGTGATGCTGTGGATGGCATTTTGCTGGCATGGTTTGGTTCAGGTTGTCTGTTTAGAGGGAAGGATCATTGAAAATGAATGCTATATTGTTCTGACTGATCCTCTGTTCAATATATTCATTCGCTGTCTTATTTACCACCGCAGTTTTTATAGATGCTATATGCCCTTCCTAACGCAACACTCCTTATTTTTGTCCAGGGATTTTAAACCAGCCTGTTAGAGATGACTTTCCACCACCTCAGCTCCTCGGTCAGGGTAGGCATCTAGTGCATACTACATAGTGTACCAGTATATACTGCATACTACATACTGCACCAGTAAATACAGAATACTACATAATGCACTACATACTCATATTGTATGCAGTATATACTAGTGCATTATGTAGTTTGCATTATATTACACTTCATACTCCAAAATGTATCAGTATATACTACAAGCTACATTCTGCACCAGTATATAATTTTAATCATTTCCCTCATGATCCATCCATCCATCCATCCATCCATCCATCCATCCATCCATCCATCCATCCATCTACATCTTGCAATACTGTTTACTGCATACTACATACTGCACCAGTATATACTGCATAGGACATACTACAGTTGTCTATACTGCACACTACATAGTGCACCAGTATAATATGCGTACAACATAATGCTATAGTATATACGGCATACTACATAGTGCACCAGTAAATACTGTAAACTACATACTGCAATTGTATATTTTGCACATTACATACAGTAGTTCACCAGTATATATTGCATACTACACCAGTACAAAATGCATACAACATAATGCACTAGTATATACTGCATACTACATAGTGCACCCTTAAATACTGAATACCACATACTGCACCTGTATATACTACATATAACATAATGCATTAGTATATATACTTAGTATGTAGTATGCAGTATATACTAAAGCATTATATAGTATGCATTATATTATTCTAATATACAGTATGTGTATATTCCAGTGTAGTACAGTACTAAACACTATGAAGTATATTCCAGTGTAGTACAGTACTAAAACACTATGTAGTGTATTCCAGTGTAGCACAGTATGTGTATATTCCAGTGTAGTACAGTTCTAAAACACTATGTAGTATATTCCAGTGTAGTACAGTACTAAAACACTATGTAGTACAGTTCTAAAACACTATGTAGTATATTCCAGTGTAGTACAGTACTTAAACACTATGTAGTATATTCCAGTGGAGTACAGTAGGTGTATATTCCAGTGTAGTACAGTACTAAAACACTATGTAGTATATTCCAGTGTAGTACAGTACGTGTAAATTCCAGTGTAGTACAGTACTAAAACACTATGTAGTATATTCCAGTGTAGTACAGTACGTGTATATTCCAGTGTAGTACAGTAATAAAACCCTATGTAGTATATTCCAGTGTAGTACAGTATGTGTATATCACAGTGTAGTTTAGTACTAAAACACTATGTAGTATATTCGAGTGTAGTAAAGTACTAAAACACTATGTAGTATATTTCAGTGTAGTACAGTATGTGTATATTCCAGTGTAGTACAGTACTAAAACACTATGTAGTATATTCCAGTGTAGTACAGTACATGTATATTCCAGTGTAGTACAGTACTAAAACACTATGTAGTATTTTTCTGTGTAGTGCAGTGCTAAACACTATGTAGTATATTCCAGTGTAGTACAGTACTTAAACACTATGTAGTATATTCCACTGTAGTACAGTACTTAAACACTATGTAGTATATTCCAGTGTAGTAAAGTACTAAACACTATGTAGTATATTCCAGTGTAGTATGGTACTAAACACTATGTATTATATTCCAGTGTAGTACAATACTAAACACTATGTATTATATTCCAGTGTAGTACAGTACTTAAACACTATGTATTATATTCCAGTGTAGTACAGTACTAAACACTATCTATTATATTCCAGTGTAGTACAGTACTAAACACTATGTATTATATTCCAGTGTAGTACAGTACTTAAACACTATGTAGTATATTCCAGTGTAGTACAGTATTTAAACACTATGTAGTATATTCCAGTGTAGTACAGTATTTAAACACTATGTAGTATATTCCAGTGTAGTACAGTACTTAAACACTATGTATTATATTTCAGTGTAGTACAGTACTAAACACTATGTATTATATTCCAGTGTAGTACAGTACTTAAACACTATGTAGTATATTCCAGTGTAGTACAGTACTTAAACACTATGTAGTATATTCCAGTGTAGTACAGTACTTAAACACTATGTAGTATATTCCAGTGTAGTACAGTACTTAAACACTATGTATTATATTTCAGTGTAGTACAGTACTAAACACTATGTAGTATATTCCAGTGTAGTACAGTACTTAAACACTATGTAGTATATTCCAGTGTAGTACAGTATTTAAACACTATGTAGTATATTCCAGTGTAGTACAGTATTTAAACACTATGTAGTATATTCCAGTGTAGTACAGTACTTAAACACTATGTATTATATTTCAGTGTAGTACAGTACTAAACACTATGTATTATATTCCAGTGTAGTACAGTACTTAAACACTATGTAGTATATTCCAGTGTAGTACAGTACTTAAACACTATGTAGTATGCAGAGAAGAACTGAGATGACATAACACGTGCATTTCGGCCTGCAACACACCTCAACGCGTTTGCTTCACCCCTGCTGTTCACTGATTGGTCTAAAGTTTTCGGTGTCCCGCCCCTGTTCACCTCGCTTTTCTAGTCCAGCGTCTTCAGTGGAATATGTGAACGGGCTCGCGACGCGTCAAATCTAATCAGTGACAGTTTCACAACGGCTGTGATTGTTAACGACCAACAAGCGCTCCCTCGTTCTGTCTCATTATCAGGAATTACTACACTTTTTAAACTTTACACTATTACTCGAGTTGGAACTAAAGGTAAAAAGCTGATTTTTCTACTTTGCTGAGTTCCTACATGCTGCGTTTCTCTCCAAGTTTCAGAACCTCTGAACTCTGAGGATATGCTCTGCTGTCAGAAGTCAAAAAGGTTCTGAGGACTTGCTGGGTTTCTGACTTCCCCCACCGATACCTGCACTACTTTCTTTCTCATGAAAAAGTGAATACTGGTGGGATGAATGGTGATATGAGTCTTCCAGGGTGCCCAGGAGCCTCACACATACTCACAGTATTGACGTTTCTCATGTATGTGCTCTCCAGTGCATTAGCAAAAAGACACGTCGTGTACTGGAACTCCACCAATACCAGGTAAGATCATAAATCACACTGTCACTTCTGTAATACAAGGTGTAATACTCCTGCTGGAGACACTGAGGCTAGAGATTATAAATATTTATGCTTTTCTATAATGTGCCATGTCCTACCAATTCCTTGTTAGTTTGCTTTCTTATAATTGAGTAGAATGTGACTTTTCTGTGCCCATATAAATAGGCCTAGTTTGCCTGCAATTATTGCAAAGTGCATGGAACAGTTCTGAACAGTCAGCTTATGCTGCAGTGAAAATACAATATGTCCAAAGGGTCAGGGATGAATTACAGACTCCTGGATTAAAGATTACACCGTCCACAGTCAAGCGAGCTTTACATTGCCATGTGCTTAGAGCTTAAAATGCAAGCAATGCACCTCTGCTCCTGCCTGTTTGTACATTTAATCAGCAGCATTAACTAGCTTTAGTTAAAGATAGTTGCTTGCTAATAATTGACTATAGTTTAAGTGTGCCCATATAAATGGGCCTAGTTTAATGCATAGAACAGTACTGAACTGCCAGAGCAGTGGAAATACGTCCAAATGGTCAGGGATGAATTACAGGCTCCTGGAACGGGGATTACACTGTCCACAGTCAAGCGAGCTTTACATTTTAATGTGCTTTAAGTTTACGATGCAAGCAATACATCTCTGATCCTACCTGTTTGTCCATGTTATCAGCAGCATTAACAAGCTTTAATTATTGTTAGTTTGCTTTCTTATAATTGAGTAGTCTGTGACTCTTCTGTGCCCATATAAATATGCCTAGTTTGCCTGCAACTATTGCAAAGTGCGAGGAACTGTTCTGAACAGTCAGCTTATGCTGTAGTGGAAATATGACCAAATGGTCAGGGATGAATTACAGACTCCTGGAACAGGGATTACACTGTCCACAGTCAAGCCAGCTTTACATTGCCATATGTACTGTATTGTACTGTATTGTACTGTATTGTACTGTATTGTACTGTATTGTACTGTATTGTACTGCTTTTTGTCCATGTGATCAGCAGCATTAACAAGCTTTATTGTTAGTTTGCTTTCTTATAATTGAGTAGAATGTGACTTTTCTGTGCCCATATGAATAGGCCTAGTTTGCCTGCAACTATTGCAAAGTGCATGGAACAGTACTGAACTGTCAGTTTATGCTGTCATGGAAATACGTCCAAATGGTCAGGGATGAATTACTGCCACTGATCACACACACTCTTAGAATAAGGAAACAGTTTGGGTTTTCTTTCCAACCTTGGCAAAGACCACTATTCCATGTAGGTAATTGATTTAATGGGCGCAGATGCACTTTTTTAATTTACAGAAAAGTCACCAGCTGTAGTGAGTAAAAATCTATCTATCTATCTATCTATCTATCTATCTATCTATCTATCTATCTATCTATCTATCTATCTATCTATCTTTACGTTCTGCTAAAAAGTAAAATGTATTTGTTTAGTGCTTTTTACAATGGACATTGTCTCAAAGCAACTTTCCAGATTCCATGACCAAAAACACTACTAAGCAAGCCAAGGTCAACAATGGCAAAGTAAAATATTACAATAAAGAAACCTTGACAGGGACCAGACTCAACAAAGCACTCCATTCTCTTTGGGTGGCCTAGAGAATAGGTGCTTCCATTATTTAGTTCAGGGTTTGTAGCATTTTTATGTCTGTTGTCATATTGTGGTGCAGTATTTATTCAGCACGCATGTATACTACAGTGGATAGCAGGGGTGTCATTAGACCCAATTTATTGGGAATCGTGCTTCAGTAAAATGTTGCTGTGACCCTGTGAAATCTAGGCAAAAAAAAAAAAAATAAGATAGCCATGAAGTATTTTGTTTTATTCTCTGTTGCTGAGCAGAGTTACAGGACATACAACACAAATTCACTACAGGCACTGCGTTTGCAGTAATGCCCCGGTATCCTTCCACAGGCTTGAGCGGCTTATTCTTTCAGTCAGACCCAGTTTCTTTTGGTTTTTCACATGGAGTAATGGACATATGTAAATATTTAAAAGAAAATCAGCCATGCAGCAGACCAGGTAATGATAGCACATAGTCATATGTTTTGTCTAGTTGCTTATATGACTTAAATAATGTCATATTGAATTAGTGACTGCAGAAGAAAACTGATTACACAGATCTCACATGTTCAGTGAACCTCAGAGGAAGAAATGTCGATGGAGTTTTGGCAAATGGTGATTTGTTCTTCATTTTTTCATCTGTGACATTAATAGTTACAGCAAACAACTTGTACTACAGTGGATAGTATACAGTGTGCAGTATGTACTGTGCAGTGTGCTGAATAAGACATGTACTACAGTGGATAGTATACAGTGTGCAGTATGTACTGTGCAGTGTGCTGAATAAGACATGTACTACAGTGGATAGTATACAGTGTGCAGTATGTACTGTGCAGTGTGCTGAATGAGACATAAACTACAGTGGATAGTATACAGTGTGCAGTATGTACTGTGCAGTATGCTGAATGAGACATGTACTACAGTGGATAGTATACAGTGTGCAGGATGTACTGTCCAGTGTGCTGAATGAGACATAAACTACAGTGGATAGTATACAGTGTGCAGTATGTACTGTGCAGTATGCTGAATGAGACATGTACTACAGTGGATAGTATACAGTGTGCAGTATGTACTGTCCAGTGTGCTGAATGAGACATAAACTACAGTGGATAGTATACAGTGTGCAGTATGTACTGTGCAGTGTGCTGAATGAGACATGTACTACAGTGGATAGTATACAGTGTGCATTATGTGCTGTGCAGTGTTCTGAATAAGTAATGCACTACAGTGGATAGTATACAGTATGCAGTATGTACTGTGCAGTGTGCTGAATGAGACATGTACTACAGTGGATAGTATACAGTGTGCAGTATGTACTGTGCAGTGTGCTGAATGAGACATGTACTACAGTGGATAGTATACAGTATGCAGTATGTACTGTGCAGTATGCTGAATAAGACATGTACTACAGTGGATAGTGTACAGTGTGCAGTATGTACTGTGCAGTGTGCTGAATAAGACATGTACTACAGTGGATAGTATACAGTGTGCAGTATGTACTGTGCAGTATGCTGAATAAGACATGTACTACAGTGGATAGTATACAGTATGCAGTATGTACTGTGCAGTGTTCTGAATAAGACATGTACTACAGTGGATAGTATACAGTGTGCAGTATGTACTGTGCAGTGTTCTGAATAAGACATGTACTACAGTGGATAGTATACAGTGTGCAGTATGTACTGTGCAGTATGCTGAATAAGACATGTACTACAGTGGATAGTGTACAGTGTGCAGTATGTACTGTGCAGTGTTCTGAATAAGACATGTACTACAGTGGATAGTATACAGTGTGCAGTATGTACTGTGCAGTATGCTGAATGAGACATGTACTACAGTGGATAGTATACAGTATGCAATATGTACTGTGCAGTGTTCTGAATAAGACATGTACTACAGTGGATAGTATACAGTGTGCAGTATGTACTGTGCAGTGTGCTGAATAAGACGTACTACAGTGGATAGTATACAGTGTGCAGTATGTACTGTGCAGTGTGCTGAATAAGACATGTACTAGAGTGGATAGTATACAGTGTGCAGTATGTACTGTGCAGTGTGCTGAATAAGACATGTACTACAGTGGATAGTATACAGTATGCAGCATGTAGCATGTACTGTGCAGTATTCTGAATAAGACATGTACTACAGTGGATAGTATACAGTGTGCAGTATGTACTGTGCAGTATGCTGAATAAGACATGTACTACAGTGGATAGTATACAGTGTGCAGTATGTACTGTGCAGTATGCTGAATAAGACATGTACTACAGTGGATAGTATACAGTATGCAGTATGTACTGTGCAGTGTTCTGAATAAGACATGTACTACAGTGGATAGTATACAGTATGCAGTATGTACTGTGCAGTATGCTGAATAAGACATGTACTACAGTGGATAGTGTACAGTGTGCAGTATGTACTGTGCAGTGTTCTGAATAAGACATGTACTACAGTGGATAGTATACAGTGTGCAGTATGTACTGTGCAGTATGCTGAATAAGACATGTACTACAGTGGATAGTATACAGTGTGCAGTATGTACTGTGCAGTGTGCTGAATAAGACGTACTACAGTGGATAGTATACAGTATGCAGTATGTACTGTGCAGTGTGCTGAATAAGACATGTACTACAGTGGATAGTATACAATATGCAGCATGTACTGTGCAGTGTTCTGAATAAGACATGTACTACAGTGGATAGTATACAGTGTGCAGTATGTACTGTGCAGTATGCTGAATAAGACATGTACTACAGTGGATAGTATACAGTGTGCAGTATGTACTGTGCAGTGTTCTGAATAAGACATGTACTACAGTGGATAGTATACAGTGGATAGTATACAGTGTGCAGTATGTACTGTGCAGTATGCTGAATAAGACATGTACTACAGTGGATAGTATACAGTGTGCAGTATGTACTGTGCAGTATGCTGAATAAGACATGTACTACAGTGGATAGTATACAGTGTGCAGTATGTACTGTGCAGTGTTCTGAATAAGACATGTACTACAGTGGATAGTATACAGTGTGCAGTATGTACTGTGCAGTATGCTGAATAAGACATGTACTACAGTGGATAGTATACAGTGTGCAGTATGTACTGTGCAGTGTGCTGAATAAGACATGTACTACAGTGGATAGTATACAGTGTGCAGTATGTACTGTGCAGTGTTCTGAATAAGACATGTACTACAGTGGATAGTATACAGTGTGCAGTATGTACTGTGCAGTATGCTGAATAAGACATGTACTACAGTGGATAGTATACAGTGTGCAGTATGTACTGTGCAGTGTGCTGAATAAGACGTACTACAGTGGATAGTATACAGTATGCAGTATGTACTGTGCAGTGTGCTGAATAAGACATGTACTACAGTGGATAGTATACAATATGCAGCATGTACTGTGCAGTGTTCTGAATAAGACATGTACTACAGTGGATAGTATACAGTGTGCAGTATGTACTGTGCAGTATGCTGAATAAGACATGTACTACAGTGGATAGTATACAGTGTGCAGTATGTACTGTGCAGTGTTCTGAATAAGACATGTACTACAGTGGATAGTATACAGTGGATAGTATACAGTGTGCAGTATGTACTGTGCAGTATGCTGAATAAGACATGTACTACAGTGGATAGTATACAGTGTGCAGTATGTACTGTGCAGTATGCTGAATAAGACATGTACTACAGTGGATAGTATACAGTGTGCAGTATGTACTGTGCAGTGTTCTGAATAAGACATGTACTACAGTGGATAGTATACAGTGTGCAGTATGTACTGTGCAGTATGCTGAATAAGACATGTACTACAGTGGATAGTATACAGTGTGCAGTATGTACTGTGCAGTGTGCTGAATAAGACATGTACTACAGTGGATAGTATACAGTGTGCAGTATGTACTGTGCAGTGTTCTGAATAAGACATGTACTACAGTGGATAGTATACAGTGTGCAGTATGTACTGTGCAGTATGCTGAATAAGACATGTACTACAGTGGATAGTATACAGTGTGCAGTATGTACTGTGCAGTGTGCTGAATAAGACATGTACTACAGTGGATAGTATACAGTGTGCAGTATGTACTGTGCAGTATGCTGAATAAGACATGTACTACAGTGGATAGTGTACAGTGTGCAATATGTACTGTGCAGTATGCTGAATAAGACATGTACTACAGTGGATAGTATACAGTGTGCATTATGTGCTGTGCAGTGTTCTGAATAAGTCATGCACTACAGTGGATAGTATACAGTATGCAGTATGTACTGTGCAGTATGCTGAATAAGACATGTACTACAGTGGATAGTATGCAGTATGCATTATGTGCTGTGTAGTGTTCTGAATAAGACATGTACTACAGTGGATAGTATACAGTGTGCAATATGTACTGTGCAGTATGCTGAATAAGACGTACTACAGTGGATAGTATACAGTATGCAGTATGTGCTGTGCAGTGTTCTGAATAAGACATGTACTACAGTGGATAGTATACAGTATGCAGTATGTGCTGTGCAGTGTTCTGAATAAGACATGTACTACAGTGGATAGTATACAGTATGCAGTATGTGCTGTGCAGTGTTCTGAATAAGACATGTACTACAGTGGATAGTATACAGTGTGCAGTATGTACTGTGCAGTGTGTTGAATGAGACATGTACTACAGTGGATGGTATACAATATGCAGTATGTACTGTGCAGTTTGCAGTACATTATGTGGATCTCAGAAGGGTAGTATACAGTATGCAGTATGTATTGTGCAGTTTGCAGTATACAATGTGTACTTCAGATGGGTAGTACACATGTAATTTATATACTACAGATGGTAGTATACAGTATGCAGTATGTACTGTGCAGTATGCAGTATATGACTTGTACTACAGATGGGTAGTATGCAGTATGTACTGTGCAGTATGCAGTATATAACTTGACCTACAGAAGGGTAGTATGCAGTATGTACTGTGCAGTATACAGTATATGACTTGACCTACAGATGGGTAGTATGCAGTATGTACTGTGCTGTATGCAGTATATGACTTGTTCTACAGATGAGTAGCATGCAGTATGTACTGTGCAGTATGCAGTATACAATGTGTAGTACAGATAGGCAGTATACAGTATGCTGTATGTACTGTGCATTTGCAGTGTGAGACTTGTACCACAGATGAGTAGTATGCAGTATGTACTGTGCAGTATGCAGTATATGACTTGAACTACAGATGGGTAGTATGCAGTATTTACTGTGCAGTATGCATTATGACTTGTACTACAGATGAGTAGTATGCAGTATGTACTGTGCAGTATGCAGTATATGACTTGAACTACAGATGGGTAGTATGCAGTATGTACTGTGCAGTATGCATTATGACTTGTACTACAGATGAGTAGTATGCAGTATGTACTCTGCAGTATGCAGTATGTGACTTGTACTACAGATGGGTAGTATGCAGTTTACAGCATGTACTGTGTGGTATACAATGTGTACTTCAGTGAATAGTATGTTATGTTCAGTGGGTAGTATGTACCGTTACGAGTGTATTCGATTAATGCTGGAAGGGCAATAGTGCTCCAACCAAAAATATAAAGCCAACAGTGTCATGTGATCAGAAAATGTCCAATAATAAAGGACTATAGGAAGATTAACACACATTGTGGATGAAAAAAGAAAATAGCTCTGCTCTCTAACTGTACACCTACAGTGAGTGCAAACAGATGCCTGTAAGTGTAGTGTACCCAATATTTAAAAATCCCAACAACACTGCTGCATCGAATACCAGTACACTTAAACCAGAATATATTACTATGTCATTTTCAGTGGCCCACCACCCAAACATCATTTGGACAGTTGATTGATAAATAGAGTACAGAATGGGTAACCAAGCATGCATAGCAACAGATGGGCTACAGTCAGTAATTGTATATGCACTAGGGCTGCAACTAATGATTATTTTAGTAGTCGACTAATCTGACGATTATTTTTTCGATTGGTCGACTAGTCAACGATTATTTATGTCATACCCTCCATCTCTGCCTTAACATAACAAAACTCTATATTATAACTTATGTTATTTAAGTTCCAATATCAAATTAAAATAATGACCCATGAAACATGAATATGAAACTTAAGCTTGATAGTTTAATTAAATATATTTGAAACATTAATACACAATCACAATAAAAAAATTCAATGAAATAAGAAAGCTTTGGACAGCATTATGGATGTTTCAGAAGTTATCACTCTGGAAATCAAAAACATTTATAACATGTGGTTGAGAAACATGTGAATGCTGTCTGTGGAGATCTTAGCCATCTGAGGGGTGCATGAACCTCTTCTCTGGTCAAAGTCATCCACACTCCATTGCTTAGTGCTATTAATAGAAAGAGCAAAAGAGAAAGCTGTATTAATTATCACAAACTGAAGGCTATGTATCATAGTTTATTATAAATAGTGTACTGGCTATGCCAACTAAACCATAACAGGTTCAATATCTTAACTGAATTATCTGCTGAGCTAACTAGCTATCATTAAGTGGAGGAGGCTAATTATTTAGAACGAATGCTCTCATTAACGAGAGCTAAAAATATGGAAGACGAGACAGGGTAACGTTAGGCTATAATGTTAAGTTATATAACGTTACTCATATAAATAACTGATTAACTATTGCACTTAATGCGTTAGCTAGCAAACAAACCTGAAAAATAGCGATCTCTTAGATAGTTTTCCGACAAGTACTCTAGCATTAACAAACATTAACTACGTTGGTTAAAGCACAAAGCGGTGTAAAAACTTACCGGAATAACGCTGCTCATCACGGCTGCAAGGCGTTTCACCGGAGTGCCGGCGTGAAACTATAACTCTGCTCTGTAGTGTCTGCGTCCAGCTCGTTTCTTTGGGTTATTCTGGCTGAAATACTTTAGAAAGTTTCAGTCTCTTTATCTTTGCCTCTCTGTCTTCATAAACTCCCCGCTGCGCCATGGAAGCGATGCTGCGCCCCCTGCAGTCCCTTTAGTGCATTGCAATACTAACGACGCGTCGACAATGAAATTCCACGTCGACAAATTTTTATAGTCGACGTTATCGATTACGTCGACTAATCGTTGCAGCCCTAATATGCACAAAGTTGAACTATAAAAGAATTAACGAATGAACCTACCAGATAAGTGTACCGAATGAGCTTAAGGAGTATATGAACATGCCTCTTTGATACCATCTCTGTCAGCTGTGATAATAATAAGTGTATGTATACTGAGCAGTTCTGCACTAGGCTTTGTCTTGCACAAGCCAGTTTGCTTTGAATACTTACACATGCTTACACATAGACATTTCAAAATCACTCAGATGAATTATAGAGAAATCATCTGGTTTCAGATACAGCACTCATGATCAAAATCTATTCCAAGAAACAGGCCTGGTGATTACTGGTCTGTGGGAGTGTGGTTGCTTCAGAGCTCTGTGTGTGTGTGTGTGTGTGTAGGGGTGTTTGGGGATGTTCCATCCTCCAGCTCTTCAGCACTTTATTTAGATGCACCTGCACGTCCAGGTGTTTCATGAATCCTGATTGGCTGCTTAGTTTAAATAGCCTTAGGGGCCAGGTGAGCCCCACCTTTCTGTGTAAGGTGTGGACATGTACTGTCTGCTCCTGCTCGCTAATTCACAAGTGGGGGAAGGTAGGGTGATTCCGAGTCAGGGTCGGCTGTATACGCACAATATTTTGGACACCTCTTGTCAGATTTCAGGTTTTGTCGATTTTTAAAGTAAAAATGAGGTACCCTTTTATATAATCAAAGATACGTGGACACCCACCCAACCCCAATGAAGACCTTTTGAAGTATTGAAATGTCGATTGTGAATCAGGACTTCTCATTCAACATCAGTGCAACATCAGACCTCAGAAATGACCAAATGGGCACAAATGCCAACAGTCACGTTCAAGTTTATGCACAGAGCTCAAGACAGAGAGCCAATCCTTCACGGACTTAACACCCCCTCCATAGGGATAGCAGTCATGTCTGTGTACACACCTGTCTGGCAGATAGCACAGTTGAGATTCAAACCCGGGTCGACTGCTGTGCCACCAGAGCTCTACAGAACAGGAAAGTACATACCATCCTGGCTTAATTATCAAGTAACACTGATAACACTGAATAACACTGATTATCTCTTCATCACGGCACCTGTTAGTGGGTGGGGTATATTAGGCACCAAGTGAACATTTTATCCTCAAAGTTGATGTGTTAGAAGCAGGAAAAATGGGCAAGCGTAAGGATTTAAGCGAGTTTGACAAGGGCCAAATTGTGATGTCTAGACGACTGGGTCAGAGCATCTCCAAAACTGCAGCTCTTGTGGGGTGTTCCCGGTCTGCAGTGGTCAGTATCTGTCAGTATCTATCAAAAGTGGTCCAAGGAAGGAACAGTGGTAAACCGGCGACAGGGTCATGGGCGGCCAGGACTCACTGATGCACGTGGGGAGCGAAGGCTGGACCGCATGGTCCGATCCAACAGACGAGCTACCGTATCTCAAACTGCTGAAGAAGTTAATGCTGGTTCTAATAGAAAGGTGTCCGAATACGCAGCGTATCGCAGTTTGTTGCGTATGGGGCAGCAAAAGGGGGACCAAGACAATATAAGGAAGGTGGTCATAATGTTATGCCTAATCAGTGTATATTCTTGTTGACAACAATTTTACCCATAAATTTGAGGTTTTTGCAGCTCATTTTTCAAGTTGGCCTAGCTGGCCTAATTAATATACAAATATACAAAATAGAGCAATAACATTGTTAATAAAGCATGAGGACCAGTGTAATATATATTATTTTGCAATCTTAAATAATATATAAGATATATATTATAAAATGTCTTTAAAAACAACAAATCAGTGCTGCATATTTATTAAACTGCTTCCATGCGCTGGTGCTTGGGAAATGAGTATGCAGAGTGGAGTAATACAAAACAAAACAATAAAGCACTGATTTATTGAAGCAAGCAGCCGGGCTCCTAGTCCTAAGCCAGTCGCGTCTCGAGGGTCCGATAAGTGCAACAGTAATGGCTGTGTTCTGATGCCTTTTTATTTTGAGCTCCTTGCTTTAGTTCCTGCTCTCCCCTCCATATAAAAGCAGGGAGGAATGTTTTAGTGCTTTGGTTTATATTCACTCCTTGGTCTTTTCTTCTCACTAGTTCCCACTCACAGGTGCTCCGTGTTTAGTCTGGTTTTATTCAGTTTGAATTTTGGATGGCTTCTGTAGTTTTTTCTGTAGTGGACAAAAATAGCACATTGGCACAACGTTGCTATACACGGAACCTGCGCTTCTTAAACTCAGGAATACCCCGGATGTATGCCAAACAGTGATAGAAGTACATCATATGATTCTGAGATTCATGCTTTATCAAAGTTTATTAGGGAGTAAATATCACAGGCAATCAGTGATGCTTTTCAGATTTTTTAGAAATGGTCACTGAATCTTTTGATAATGATATGCACTGTATGGGGTGAAACACCTACATTCCATATTATCACTTTTTTATCAAGCATCCACTCAAACTCATTCTTTAAGACATATGCCTGTCCTGGGTGCCAATGTAGTAACACACCCCGGACATGACGCCAATCCATCCTGGGGCCTTGGCCAAACCCCACCCCTGGCTGTGCCAATGAGGCCCAAGCTTAAAAACAATTGGCCTATGCAATATTAACTGACAATATTGACAGTTTATTCCTATGCAGTTTTTAATGCATTTTCTCCCTTTTTCTCCCGATTTGTAGCGCCTCTAATTTTTACCCAATTGCGTTATGCTTCCTTTCTACTCTGCTCGTCAGTCACCTCCTTTAAACAACAACTTAATACCCACCTTTTTCTCTCAGCCTTTCCTGACAACTAATTGTTTATTCACTTGTTGTATTGTTTATTGCTGTGTTTCGCTTTATTGAATTTTAAACAGATAGTTGCTGGTTATTTTATTTTTATTTATTTAGTTATTTAGTTATGTATGACTATGTTAATAATTTCCATGCTGTTTTTAGGCCTGTGTTGTACAGTGTCCTTGGGTTTTCTGAAAGGCGCTTATAAATAAAATGTTATTACTATTATTATTATTATTACATTATAATGGAATGGGGGCAGCACGGTGGCTCAGTGGGTAGCACTGTCGCCTCACAGCAAGAAGGTCCTGGGTTCGATCCCCAGGTGGGGCGGTCCGGGTCCTTTCTGTGTGGAGTTTGCATGTTCTCCCCATGTCTGCGTGGGTTTCCTTCGGGAGCTCCGGTTTCCTCCCACAGTCCAAAGACATGCAAGTGAGGTAAATTGGAGATACAAAATTGTCCTTGACTGTGTTTGACATGGAAATTGAACTGATGAATGTGTGACCAGTAACTACCTGTCATGAATGTAACCAAAGTGTAAAACATGACATTAAAATCCCAATAAACAAACAAACAATAATAAAATGTATTTTAGTTTATACTAGAAAACTCACACCTCAGGGGTCACACACACTCACACCTCGGGCTATTTAGTATCTCTAGTTAACCTGACTGCATGTCTTTGGACTGTGCATCTGAAAGAAACCCATGCGGACACAGGGAGGACATGCAAACTACACACAGATAAGACCAGACTGCTCCATCTAGGAATCAAACCCAGGACTTTTTTTGCTGTTAGGCAACAGTCCTACCCACCGAGCCACTGTGCTGCACTAAGTGTAAAAAGTGTCTGTATTTTTTGCGATGTTGTAGGTCAGTAAACCAGTGACTATTTATTTGTTATGCAGTCTGCTGTGAGTTTGCAGTGTTTCCTTGTGTGCAGTTACAGAAATCTGATGGTGTGTATATAATACAGACTTCATGCACTAAATAACTTATTAACTGTCATCGTTGGATTTTTAGAAATCGGAGTATGTTTGTTCTTCCATATGTGGTTTACATAAACACTTGATAGAATTATTAGTTTGCACATAAACACGCATCACTGAAGTGTAAACAGCTTTAGTGTATTGAAACATCTGATCACTAAAGAGCATTAAACCCTGGTGCTGTAATTCTTATTGTGGCTGCTCTGAATGCACACTCCTCACCCTTCTGTTCTTGTTTTGTCTCTCTTTGTACATATGTGTGTTTTCTCTGTCCATCATCAGACTGACTCATGTAACAAGTTTGGACACATTTCTTGTCAGTGTGAAATACCACGAGCTTGTTTCTTTGCCTCCCCACCCACTTCCCTCTCACCTGTTGAAGTAAAGCCTGTGAGTCTGGATCATTATAATCACGCTGCTGTTCAAAAGCCTCTTTTTGAAATTAATTATGCTCTATTTCTCCAAAAAAAAGCGGCTGAGAATTTCATATTATTAAGTCCAATTGTTTTTATGCATAATTGAGTCGATTGTCTTCACGGGAATGCTAATGCATGCATAAAAGCGCGCCGCTGTCTCTCCCAGTCTTTGTCTCGCGCGCACAAACAAAGCCATGCGTATTTTTGTAGTTGCAGCGGACAGGGTGACACTGGGACTGCTCAGCACGTACTCCAAGACGTGTGTATTCAAATGAGTTTTTCAACCTCGACTGTAATTTTTCCCCATCAGAGCGGGCGTGATTGCACCGACTTCTGAAGGCTAATTCTGGCAAAGTCCTCAGAATGCCTCCTCATTTTTGGAAAATGGTGGTTACAGGAACCTGTGCTCCGCAATCAAAAACCTACTTCTAAATAATTGTGCACTTTGCATAAATGTATCATTGTTCATAAGGTGAATCATGCTTCTGTACTAGATGCAGACAGCATTATTATTTTAAGTCTAAACCTCTAAACCAGTTCTTTCCAGCTGTTTAATAGTATGCCTTTTTTGGTTCAAATTAGGAGAACATTTTGCTTAACCTGTGTTTACTGATCCCAAGCTCTTCTTGTCTACTGTTATTTGCAGGTGTGTAATATGTAGTTCACTTATAAAGAGTGTATTTATTTTATTCTCCTCATATTTCATTCTTCATGCCAGAGGCCCTTCTTCATGCGAACTTCCTACAGTATTCACTCACCCTTCCAAATCATTAAATTCAGGTGTTCCAATCACTTCCATGGCCACAGGTGTATAAAACCGAGCACCTAGGCATGCAGACTGATTCTACACACATTTGTGAATGAACGGGTCACTCTTAGAAGCTCAGTGAATTCCAGCGTGGTACCGCGATAGGATGCCACCTGTGCAACAAGTCCAGTCGTGAAATTTCCTAACTGTCAGTGCTATTATAACAAAGTGGAAGCGATTGGGAACGACAGAAACTCAGCCACGAAGTGTTAGGCCACGTAAAATGACAGAGCGGGGTCAGCGGATGCTGAGGCGCATAGTGCGCAGAGGTCGCCAACTTTCAGAGTCAGTCGCTACAGACCTCCAAACTTCATGTGGCCTTCAGATTAGCTCAAGAACAGTGCGTAGAGCTTCATGGAATGGGTTTCCATGGCCGAGCAGCTGCATCCAAGCCTTACATCACCAAGCGCAATGCGAAGCATCAGATGCAGTGGTGTAAAGCACGCCGCCACTGGACTCTAGAGCAGTGGAGACGTCTTCTCTGGAGTGACGAATCGCGCTTCTCCGTCTGGCAATCCGATGGACGAGTCTGGGTTTGGTGGTTGCCAGGAGAACGGTACTTGTCTAACTGCATTGTGCCAAGTGTAAAGTTTGGTGGAGGGGGGATTATGGTGTGGGGTTGTTTTTCCAGAAGTTGGGCTCGGCCCCTTAGTTCCAGCATACCAAGACATTTTGGGGATGGCCCCTTCCTGTTACAACATGACTTGCGTACCAGTGCACAAAGCAAGGTCCATAAAGACATGGATGAGCGAGTTTGGTGTGGAAGAACTTGACTGGCCTGCACAGAGTCCTGACCTCAACTTGATAGAACACCTTTGGGATGAATTAGAGCGGAGACTGTGAGCCAGGTCTTCTCGTCCAACATCAGTGTCTGACCTCACAAATGCTCTTCTGAAAGAATGATAAAAAATTTCCATAAACACACTCCTAAACCTTGTGGAAAGCCTTCCCAGACGAGTTGAAGCTGTTATAGCTGCAAAGCGTGGGCCGACATCATATTAAACCCTATGGATTAAGAATGGGATGTCACTCAAGTTCATATGCCTGTGAAGGCAGACGAGCGAATACTTTTTGCAATATGTGTATAGTGTATTTATCAGGGTTGGGACCGGCACTAAGGGTGCACTCATACATGCCTCCCAATGGCTAGGTTCATGTTATGCAATGTGCCTTCTGTGTTTGTGAGCCCAGCCTGTGATTCAACCCCCTTGTTAACCAGCAGGATGGCTCCTACCATTACACCACAAGTATGAGATGTGCGACATACCCTTGACCATCAAAAATCTGTTTATTAAATGTCCCTCATACATACCAGAAAATCATTTCAAATACCAAAATCAATAAAAGAAGCATTTAAACAAGAAAACACCCCACAAGAACACAAGGCTGAAATCAGATTTATAAAATGTCAGTTTAAACGCCCCCAAAACAAGGTGTGTCTCTCCAGACACAAAGCTGATCCACATATGAACTCGCCTCATGCAGGTGAAAAGATGCAGTCAGATACTTCACACGTGTCAGAGAGGGCGTGTGTTAGTCACGGCTCTCCTCAGTCAGAATGGAGGTCAACATCAGTAGAGAGGAAGCGTAATGCAGTCAGGTAATTGGAAATTGGATACGACTAGATTGGGAAGAAAATCAGGGGGAGAAATGGCAAAAATTATTAAGTATGGCCAAAAAATAGCCACACATCTCAGCCTATTTTAGCCACACCCATTGCTAACAGGTGTACAGAATAAGTTACATAAAAGAAGTCATATACTGGGCGCTTGGATGGTGCACCTTATATTAGACTAGCCAACCTTTGCTGAGATCCAGGTTCAAGTCTGATCAGTGTTACATTCTTGCCAGGCATCTACACAGACATGATTGGGGTAAGGGAGAGATGGCCAAGGCCCAGCGAATTTAAGTATAATGTAACATCATGATTTTTATTTAAAGTCGATTATGTTTTTTTGCCAAATACAATATCTTATTTCCTCATTTAATTAAAGGAAATTTAACACCAACCCACTAAGTCTATAGGGCATGGGCTTTCAAGCTTTTTTGCTTAGTGACCCCATTAAATGGGCTTGAAATGTTGCAACCCCACCGCAGCCCTCCTCCCCGCCCCATGGGCTCGGCTAAGTAATCTCGTTTAAAGATTAAACATGATAGACTTAAGAAATCAATTGTAGTAATGTTGTTTGCACATATTGTATTTCAAGCAAATGCAGAACAACAAATCACATTTAACGCTAATAGCAAAGGCGGAGAGATTGTGCATGGGTATGGGTTCTTTTTTTTTTTCCTTTTCTGTGCGCACGTTCTTTTTCTGTGCTTGACCCCGGTGGACACAAACAGTTAGATTGGGTTCATTTCACAAAGCTTTAAGAAGAAGCCAAAGCTAATTAAATCATCAAATTCTAAAAATACTGTAATTATTAATAAATATTCCATATGATGTTTCTGTTTGGAATGTATACAAATACTGTTGTGTAGTGTTCTTTTGTGACATGCATGTATATCACTCTGGTACCAAATGCGTTCTTGGTGATTCCATATTGAAGCTTTTGAATTGTATTTTGCTTCCAAATATCATTATAATTTAACTACGTCAAGTCGATTCCGACACCCTGGCGACACTGACCGAGGAGGGTCACAGGCCAGCACACGTCTCCTCTGATAAGTGCAGAGTGCTGCTTCTGTACACTGATTCGTAACATCCCTAAGCGGTGCGCACCACGCTTTTTTGCCGCGTAGGGCTTACGATTTTTGCACCTGCTGCGGCGCTCAGAGTTTTTCTAATTGAACTTCGACCCAGTTTGCTGCTGACCTTTTCAAAGCACGTCCAATGAGATGAACTTTCTGATATGACATAATAAAAGCAGTACGAACAACGCTTAACATGAACGAAACTTAACGTGACTTATTGTATTAAAACAGCGACCGAGGAATTTAATTAGTGGAGAGAACTTATAAGCAGTAATAATTAAGAGAGGTTTAGTGGTCCTGTGTCGTTTTTTAGTACATTTAACCACGTTAAGCTTTTTTAACAATACACGTTTTAGATTCTTACAATTTCTCAGCACCCCGAGCTATAACACAAGTTTAAAAGTGAAACAATAAAGAAAATACAACTAAACACTAGGGTTGGGCGGAATGACGGTGTTGCGGTATACCGCGGTAGTTAAAAATGTTGACGGTATTTAAAAATGGTGACGGTATTTTAAAAATGTGAAGCACCAAATTTCTGCTTCAGGTCTGCCTTGAAAACGGAGACTTTAAGACCTTCGCGCATCCACAGTAAGGGAGGGGTGGGAGTGGTAGGCGGTTGGAGCTCACTGATTGGTTGTGGGGGTGCTCACTGTTTGAACTGATAACACAAAAGCTAGGGAGCTCTCTGCATAGGGTGTGTTCAAACACCTAGTAAGTTGCCTTGCTGTCTTATTGCCTACATAGGCAGCTGCCTCAGTAGAGAGGATTCTAATAAGTCAATGACTTATTTTAAGGCAGGTTATTCGAACGCGCTACTTAGACAGCGATTCCATCGGGTTTTGCTCGCTAAGCTAACAGTTAGCATCTTGCCATTCAAAACCATGGGATGGGGTGGCACAACGCGCTAGCATGTCAATATATTATCTCCGTGTACCGAATACGGTTACATTCACTGACAAGCCCGAACTTGCAAAAAAATTCACATTTGTGCAAGTTTATACAATATAATATTATCTCTGTGTGTGTGTGTGTGTGTGTGTGTGTCGCGCTCACTCTTTGCGATACTAAAAGTGTTTTAGATTTGAATTCCGACAATAAACAAACAACAAAAGTTTTTGTTATGACTGATTAATTCCCTGTACTGATGTGAAGCAGAATGGGTGTATTACAGCCGATAAGAACGGCACAAAAATGAAAACATATATATAACATACAACATACATACATACATACACACATATATATATATATATATATATATATATATATATATATATATATATGTATATACGTATATATATATTAGGGATGTCCCGATCCGATCTCACAGATCGGGGCCGATCAAGGCATTTTTAACTGATCGGAAATCGGCTTTACTAATGCCGATCATAACCCGATCTTTTGTTTTACGTCAGCATGTCCGCTGTGTGGAAATACTTTAAATTGGAAAGTGAAACAAGTCCAACAGCGGTGTAATGTCTGCAATGCGAGCGTTTCACGAGGCGGTAGGAGCAGAGCTGCGTTCATTACTGTAGAATTTTACTATTTATATGGTGTGTGAGTCGAGGATCACTCCGGTTTACAAAACAATAACTTTTAATCCGAGTATGAAAACTTCAGGACCATAACATACAGCTTTTACGAGTTTACGAGTAGTGATGCACTCGCTTAATAAAGAAATAAAATACACGGTATATTCACTAATTGTCGGGAGCAAAACACTTTATTAACTTCTTCTGTTCCGAATAGCGGACAGCCAGAGCCGACCACGCTATCCCATGCACTATGGAAGCCCCAAAGGGTTAAAACACACTCACTTTGCGTAGACCCGTCCATCAAACCATTGTCACAATACAAACACTTTAAGAACTGGCTTTCCTTCATAACAAAAGAATGACTTTCCATTTTATTTTGGTATTCAGGTTTTACTGTAATGCTGTTAAGTAACTTATTTGTTTTTTTTATATTCAAGTTAAGCTGCTACACCACTTGTGAGTGGAGATTTTTGTTCATTTTTAGTGTATCACTGCATTAAACAGAATGTTCTTTGAATATAAAGTTCAAAGAGAAACTGTAATTATCTCACTTCATTTTTACTACAATGCTGCACTAAGTTTGTTTACTTTTATTTTGTAAAAGAACATTAAGCAATAGCTTGGATGCAGCATTTTTTCCTACAGCACTGCAGAGCTATTCAGTTGTTAAACATGTACATTGGATTAATTTGAATAACTATAATGTACTTGAAGTGTGCACTGTGTGAACAGTATTATCTAGTTCTTATCTAGACAATATCTAGAAAATACAAGTATCGGTTTGAGAATCGGTATCGGATCGGGATAAAAATTAAAGATCGGGATCGGGATCGGGAACAAAAAAACTTGATCGGGACATCCCCAATATATATATATATATATATATATATAATGGCTCCCAGAGGTGTGACTCGGTTCATTTGAAAGAGCCGTTCAATAGAATCGGATCGCTCGCAAACGACCCATTACTAACAGAGAGCCCACCCCGCGGTGATACCGTATACCGCGGTATTTTCTGAAGACGGTATGACGGTATGAAAATCGGCAATATCGCCCAACCCTACTAAACACAGATACATGTGGCCGTTTTCAGAGTGGATTTGACGGTTATTTTACACAAATGCAGATTCTTGTCATGGCCACCTTGATGACGTTTTAACGCACCGCTCAAGCCAAGCGCTGAGCAAAGCACAAAGCAAAGACTCGCAGTTTTGTACTTTTCATGTAAATGCATCCTAATTGTATGTTGAGTGCTCAGCCAGGCCGGTCAGAACTCAAGAGCTAACTCTGAGCAGTGGTGTGTTAACGTGTTAGATTGCTGTACAACCCAAGCACACCTGTAATGGTGTCATAACCGCCAATGATGACATTGAGCTTGACCTTCTAAAAACCCTAAAAGCTAAAACATTCAGGCGTCCCTGTAAAATTTGCCAATATTGCTCTTTACCAGAAAGGACACATCCCAATTCTTATTTATTTGGCAGACCCCTTGCTTTGAAGCATTTTCTCAAAACATAATTGCCAAAATTACTTCCAAAATATACAGTACATCCAGACCCCTTGTCCTTTTGGACACTTTATTCTATTTATTTATGCATTTTCTCCCATTATTCTCACGATTTAGCGTAGTCAATTCGTCTTCCGCTGCTGGGGATCCCTGATTGCATTCAATGAGGGTATATTTTCTGCCTTAGCGGACCCCTTCTTTTCACCCATGCTTTCTCCACAGGCACATCTATCTGCTAATCAGGGTCCTTACACAGCGTTTAAAGACTCCACCCACATAGTTCGGTCATCCCACCCAAGCAGACACGGTGGCAATTAGTGTCTGCTGCAGGCACTGCCAATTATGCCTGCTAGATGGTGCCCAGCTGACCGGAGGCAACGCCAAGTTTTAAACCGAGAAGTTCAGAATCTCAGCACTGGTGTGCTAGGGGAATGTTCTGCTGCGCCACCTGGGTGCAATTGCACACTTTTTTCATGTTGTGGATTTTCACTTATTCTATTTTAAAATGTTTAAGGTCACTGTGGGTCCTTGGAACACTTGAAACTACACTGATCAGCCATAACATTAAAACCACCTCCTTGTTTCTACACTCACTGTCCATTTTATCAGCTCCACTTACCATATAGAAGCACTTTCTTGTTCTACAATCACTGACTGTAGTCCATCTATTTCTCTACATACTTGTTAAACTGCTTTCACCCTGTTCTTCAATGGTCAGGACCCCCACAGGACCACCACAGAGCAGGTATTTAGGTGGTGGATCATTCTCAGCACTGCAGTGACACTGACATGGTGGTGGTGTGTTAGTGTGTGTTGTGCTGGTATGAGTGAATCAGACACAGCAGCGCTGCTGGAGTTTTTAAATACCATGTACACTCACTGTCCACTCTATTAGACACTTCTACCTAGATGTAAAGTCAGAGACGATCGCTCATCTATTGCTGCTGTTTGAGTTGGTCATCTTCTAGACCTTTATCAGTGGTCGCAGGACGCTGCCCACGGGGCGCTGTTGGCTGAATGTTTTTGGTTGGTGGACTATTCTCAGTCCAGCAGTGACAGTGAGGTGTTTAAAAACTCCAGCAGCGCTGCTGTGTCTTATCCACTCATACCAGCACAACACACACTAATACACCACCACCATGTCAGTGTCACTGCAGTGCTGAGAATGATCCAACACCCAAATAATACCTGCTCTGTAGTGGAACTGTGGTGGTCCTGACCATTGAAGAAAAGCATGAAAGTGGGCTGTGTAGAACTACAAAGTGCTTCTATATGCTAAGTGGAGCTGATAAAATGGACAGTGAGTGTAGAGACAAGGAGGTGGTCATAATGTTATGCCTAATCGGTGTATATTGCTTGTTTTATTTTCTTTCCCAAATCTATACTTTGGTACAGTTTGAACATGGAGATCCTTGGACTTCTTGGCTTGTTTTTTTTTTTTAATCATGACCATGCAGTGTATATTGTGGAATTTTATTGATTTTAGCATGCACCTTTCCAAACTGTGTCCAATCAATACACATTGCAGCACGTGGAATCTCAAGGATAATTAAAACAAGATGCACCTAAACACAATTCGGAATGCTGTCGCAAAGGGTCTGAATACTTTCCCAAATCCACTGGGATCTGTGTTTTATCCAGTACATCAATTACCATAGACTGGAACAGAATGAATTCAGCTCGGACTCATACCGAGTCTCACCTTGAAACGTTCAGACAACCTCAGGTGAGGTCTTCAGGCATAACCTGTTAGAGCTAATAACTTTTCGGACTGTATGTATGAGATCAGAGTGATTAGAGCCGCTCGGCTTCCGTGCGAACCGGATCCGAACAGTGAAGAAAGCAAACCGCAGGTTTCCTGGATGCGCGGCTAATATTGATAGACATTCTTCATGCAGATGTTATCATCCCTGCTGCACCATTATCTCTCACCTCCATATTGACTAGTAGCACTTCTCGCGGTAGGGCCACGTCAATATCGCACAATTTCTCCTACCCTTCGGATGCCCTGTGTGTGTATATATAGGTCTCATTTGATTGTATCTGCTGTCAGACCAAATGAAGCAGTTTCTGCATACTGTGTTTTAAACCGTCTTCGTATGTGCAGGTGAAACAGGCTTCTGTTTTGATTTGGTAACATGTAGTGCAGGAGGTATGGAATGTCCATGAACAGAAAATGATTTTGGTTCCACTTTAAAATAAAACTATCCTCATAAAGGTTTATAAATGGTTAAAAATGTGTTTATTAAGGGTTTTTAGGTTGTAAATACCTTATAAGTCATTGATAAGCAGTTATGAAGCATAAATAGAAAGGGCAACAGGAACGTTATTTGCCAAATAGTGAATCCACATCAATCTGTAATGACATCTTCCTCATGGTTTGCACAGGTATTGATTATAATGCTACCAGGTGCTAATGTACAAAAAAATTAAGATACAATTGTAATCATTGGGGTGGGGTGGCATTCCCTTTAAGACAGCATTCCAGGCAGTCATCCTGGCTTGGCTCTCGTTATCCTGATGGGCTTCTTTTATTTCTAATCAATACCTGTGCCAACCATGATGAAGGTGTCAGATAGTATGCTGAAAATGTCAAGGTAAAAGTAAATACTGCTAAGACCTTGTAAATTTAGTCATTTCATATGTTAATGTATGCCACATTATCGTTAATGACGATATGACGCTAAAAATGCATCCTGTTGGTGGTTAAATGGTTAAACTTATTAACACGTGATGAAGCTGACAGGTTTAATGCTGACTGATAGAGAAGACAAAGCAAGATAAGTATCTAACAAGATCTGAGGTTTAACATTACAGATTGATGTAGGTTCACTATTTGGCAAATAAAGTTCCTGTTGCCCTTTCTATTTATGCTTTATAACTGCTTATTAATGACTTATACGGTATTTACAACCTAATTAATAACCCTTAATAAACAAATTATTAACCATTTATAAACTCTTTATAAGGGTAGTCTTATTTTAAAGTGGAACCATGATTTTTAATAAAACTAGGGCTGGGCAGTATTACCAAAAAATGTTTTTATTGCGGTATTTTCTAAGATTCAGACGGTTTTGCGGTGTATCACGGTATGTTTTTTTTTTTTGTATGACTGGGACTTTTTATATGTCTGTGGCTGATTTTACTGTCATAAGTACATAGAATATAAAACGTTTTAATTTCACCATGTATATAATGAAGGTTTTGAGTACTATAAGCTTTGCTTGGCCCCACAAAATGACACAATATATGATGGAATCAGTACGTGTGAAACAGGGTGCTATATAGACAATGTTTGTTATTAATATAGTATTTTCAGTAGACCCTTGACTTACAAATTTAATTGGTTCCGAAGGGCTGTTCTGTTAGTTAAACGAATTTTTCCCTTAAAAAAACATGTAAATAGAATTAATCTGTGCCAGACCTCCCAAACCACCCTCTTACCTAACCTTTCTAATGTCTTAAATGGTCTTTTTTGTTATAAATACAAGTATTTTTGCTCTTAAATCTTAAATAATAGAATAGACATTCCTGTAATAAACAATAATAAACAACAATACACAGTAGTACTGTACTGTACAAAAACACATCACATTTCAGTACAGTACGTGTGCTGTATCATACACCATTATACATTGTATCTACCAGAAACAACAATAACTCTCATATTTCTCGATTATTTCCTTTTTAATTTCTATAGTGTTGTTTTTTTTGTATGTGTAATTTCATGAAAGAATAACTTCCTTCTTCTCTCTCACTCACTGTCCCCTCTGTCTGATACACAGGAGTAATTATACAACATCAAAAAACTGAGCTTTCTCTGCACCTTCTTTGGGAACATTGTAATATTGAATTTTACAAAATATAAAGAAAGACCGGAAAAACACAGTTCGCTGTCCGAATGTTCGCTCTCTGTATATATATATCAGTGGCTTCTGGTCTTTCAAAGAGGGGTAGCTCATTGTCGGCTTACATCATAAAATTTGTCAATTTATTTATATATAAATTCTGCCCTCTGTTCCTTTTCAAGAAAATGGCCTGAAATGGGATGCAGTTTGTCTTTCGACTTCACTCGCAAAATCCGCGATGGGACTGAAGCTCCCAGTGATTAATTGAAGGTGTAGATCTCAAAATAGCTGTCAATCAAAATGGGATTCAGCCTTTTGACTGATCCTCCAATCATCTTGCAGAAGCTCAGCGTCCAGACCCGCCCACAGCTCCATTCACCCCCAGAGGCGCTCAGCGTCCGGGGGCGGGACAAAATCGTGGCATTTATCCAATGACCGGCGAGTTTTGAAGCAATGAAAAAAAAACCTCCCATGCAGTCCTATTGAAGTGAAGAGACGCTCAGCTTCTGCGGGTAAATGCATTGACGCTAAGGGAATGTATGAGAAGTTCGGGTCAGTCGATTTGTGATAAGTAGCTGATTCTGAACGAACTCGTCTTCGAGATGAACGTGTTCTAACACATTTGTAGTCAATGAAATGTTAACACAACTGTACATATTTGACCATTTAATTTTTGACATTTTAGGGGAAGGCTTCCCTTGCAGTCTTAGAGAAATCGCCACTGATATATATATAACACGTGTTTTGCGAATTTCGGTTCGTAATCCAAAATTTGTTTGTATGTTGTTCATATGGTAAACCGTTCATAACTCAAGGGTCTACTGTACATAGAATATAAAAAGTTTTAATTTCACCATGTACATAATGAAGGTTTTGAATTTTATAAGCTTTGCTTGGCCCCACAAAATGACACAATATATGATGGAATCAGTACACGTGAAACAGGTGCAACATATACTGTTTATATATACGATGTTTATTATTAATATAGTATTTAAGTATTATACAATTGCCCTTAGCTCTCCCTTTAACTAATAAAACAATGTTTGCAGTCTCCCAGTCTCCACTAATGAAGTGCACAGTTATACTGTTATACTGAAGTATGACTCCACTGATTGTACTTGTACTTGATCACAGGTTTGTTGTAGAAAAGTGGACGACTTTATATTTCTATGCTTCCAGCTTGCTTTAATGTTGTTGATATAACATTGGTATAGCAATTAAACTAAAATATTTTCGCCCCGGCAGTAATGTTGCTTAATCATTTTAAATGTTCTTTTTTTTCTCCCAATTTAGCGTAGTCAATTTGTCTTCCGCTGCTGTGGATTCCTGATTGCGTTCGAGGAGGGTATATTGCTGCTCACGTGCAGTCCTAGCAGACCCCTTCTTTACGCCCATGCTTCTGCACAGGCGCCTCAGCCGTTTGAAGCCCTCACCCACTTGGTCCGGTCATTTCCCCACCCAGCAGACACGGTGGCCAATTTGTGTCTGCTGCAGGCACTGCCAACTGTGCCCGCTAGTTGGCACCCAGCTGACCGGTAGCAGAGCCGAGATTCAAACCGGGGTGTTCAGAGTCTTGGCACTGGTGTGCTAGTGGAATATCCCACTGCGCCCACCATACGTTTTCTTTTCTTTTCTTTTTTTAATTTTTTAAAATATTTTCTTTATGCATTTTCTCTCCTTTTTCTCCCTTTTAGCGTGTCCAATTGCCCGATTGCACCATGCTTCCTCTCCACCAATGCCGATCCCTGCTCTGATTGAGGAGAATGAAGCTAACCCACGCCCCCTCCGACAGGTGGGCAGCAGCCGTATACATCTTATCGCCTGCACTTTGACGAGTGCAGTGCAGCTCAGCGTTGTGTATGGAGAGACACACCCTGAGAGCACTCTTTTCTCATCTCTGTGCAGGCGCCATCAATCATCCAGCAGAGGGCATAATTGCACCAGTCATGGGAGAGAGACCCCATCCGGCTTAGACCCGCCCATATTTGAACAACAGGCCAATCGTTGTTAATGTGGCCGCTCAGCCTTAGACGGCAGGCAGAGCTGAGATTCGACATGATGTATTCGAGATCCCAGCTCTAGTTCCAGCGTGTGTTTTTATCGCTGCGCCACCTGGCTGGGCGCCCACCATACATTTTCAATAGGAGACTGATCTGGACTGCAGTCAGGCCAGTCAAGCACATGCACTGTATGTCTATGAAGCCATTCTGTTGTAACTTGTGCCGAATGAGGCCTGGCATTGTCCTGCTGAAATAGTCATGGGTTTTCAGACCTCGTCTTGATGGTAGCATATGTCTCTCCAAAATACCAATGAAAGCATCTGCATCAATGGTACCTTTACATATATGCAGATCACCCATACTGTGGGCACTGACACTCAAAATTAATATATGCATAATAGCTTCAGGTTGCATTTCTTGACCTCTGTCCAGAGAAAAATGCTAAAATCTAAAAAACTGTTAATGTGGTCTGTCAGTATTGTGTATTGTTTTTAAGCTTGGCGTTCAGTGGCACAGGGAGCAGAATGCGATTTTGCCGTGTGTCATGTGACAGACTTAAAGTGTGAAAGCCACATTATGCCTAGTTGACACTACACGATTTTTGCCCTGATTTTTGCTCGCGACTGGTTGGTGCTAGATTTGCTGGCTCGGGAGCAACCTGGCGTTTGCTTGGCGATCGAAACTCGACTCTCAATCGCTATGTGTGAACTACTCAACAACTCGATCCTAGGGGCTCGCAGAGCGCTCGGCGACCGAAGAGAGATATCTAGCATGTCAAATATCTGGATCTGAGTTGCCCAACTGGCAATGAGTGCGGTGTCGAACAGCCAATGAGAACGCAAGATACGGGGTGGGGGGAACTGCAGGGGAGGAGTTGTAAAAAGGTGGGACAGGGGCATAATATAGTTTATATCAGAATACATCGGCACACACGTTTTATACAGTATTTCTGACCTTATCGTTCTCTACAAAACATAACATTAATGCTGCATTGCAAAAATATTTATTAACCTCCAACTCACTATAGAACAATCCATGCTGGTCGCCACCTTAAAACGTAGTTTGGGAGAACAGAGAAGCTCGCCTGCGATTCCAGTTGGTGATAGATCATGTAGTGTGAACCCCCCTATCGCCAATCAGTCGTGTAGTGTGAAAGCCACACAGATTTGAAAGACTCCCGATTACAAGAGATCCACTCATGTAGTGTGAACTGTACAGTGACCTGACTACTTGGAAAGTCGTGTAGTGTGAATTTGGCATTAGAGTCACAGCATTGCTTCTGCTAGTGTGTACTAGTTCCCATCCGTTCAGTCTGGATCTTATGCAATAGCCTCGTGGGATTGAGTGAATGTAAGTGAATCAGGGTGTAAGAACTGTGTGGACGCAGCTTGGCTGCTTTACGTTTGAGTCATGAGTCAGGTTTATGATTTATAGTTTTTGAAGGAAAACACGTTTGAAACAGAAACGTCCTCACTGCAGTGTGTTTGTGTCGTTCGTATCTAGGATTTACACACACACACACAGTAGGGAAGCGCTTGATATGCGCTTCTCTGTGTTTTAGGAGCGAATGGCCTCCTCTGTGGCGTGTTTACTACATGTTATGACCCCGCCATTGCAAGAACGCTTCGCTCGTTCTGAGTGAACCATACACTTGCTGTGTTAAGTGAATGTTGATTGGACCCGCGGCGTCTAAAGCTGTTCTCCGTATCCGCAGGTGTTCTTCTTCCGAGTGTTTCTGCTCGTCTGACTGAACGCCGCCTCTCAGTTGCGCTCAGTAGGGTTTCGCCGTCGATTGAAGCCGAGCGTTTTGCTCTTTTGTTCTGAACACGAACCCCGGCGAGTTCCCCACCTTCCATCCAGAAACCGCCACAAACTCTGAGCGCACACGCACTCTGGGGAGAAAACCGAATTACGGCGAGCTGCCGAGGTATTACTGCGTTCCTGAAATTATATTAGAGTGTAACCGAGAGGTATCCGCCGAGATATTCCATTTACACCATCACTTGTCATGGGGATCAATTGTGAATTGGCAATCTTACAGAGCCTTTTTTTTCCACTGCATGGTAAAAAATGAACGCTGTCAACCAGGCGTGGTGTAAAATAAACGCTGGGGTGTTAAATTAACCTCTTAAGCTTCGGAGTCAATGTGGGGTCCAAAATCATATTTATAGAAAAAGTATTGATTAGCATTGATTAGCAAATCATTTTTGACCCGTCTATTATTGAAAACAGTAAAAAGACAAGATATTTAATGTATCTACTTCAACGCCAGTTTTTTCATGTTCCAAAAAGAGTTGGGACAGGGTCATTTTTACTACTGTTTTGTCGATTGCTGTGTATTGAGCTTCATTATTTTAATTCTATTTTTCTATTTTTGCATGGTCTCCCTTTTACCTTCTAACCTAGTTATGTTCCAGAAAAGTTGGGACAGGAGCATGTTTACCACCATGTTGTCCATTGTTGCATAGTGAGCTTTATTATTTTAATTCTTGTGTTCCAGAAAAGCCAGGACAGGGTCATTTTTGCCACCTCGTTGTTCATTGTTGTGTAGTGAGCTTCAATATTTTAACTGTATTTTTGTATTTTCTCTCATTTTGCTCCCAGTCTAGTTCTGTTCCAGAAAAGTGGGGACAAGTAACAAGTTTACCACCGTGTTGTGTTTTGTTGTGTAATGAGCTTAATTATTTTGCATTTTCCCTTTTTCCCCTAAACAGGGAGGGGTCAGGATCATTTTTACTACTGTTTGTTGTGTATTGAGCTTCATTACTTTAATTCTATTTTTGCATTTTCTCCTTTTTTTTCTCAGTGTAGTTAAGTTCTGAAAAATTTGGGATGAGGCATGTTTAACATTGCGTTGTACATTGTTGTGTTTTAAGCTTCATAGAATTAAAATATTTGTTTTGCATTTACTTCCATTTCTCCTCCCAGTCTAGTTGTGTTTTAAAAAAGCTGGGACAAAGTCGTCTTTACCACCGTGTTGTCCATAGTTGTGTAGTGAGTGTCATTATTTTATAAAAAAAATTTTTTTTGCATTTTCTCCATTTTACCTCATAACCTAGTCTTGTACATTGTTGTGTATTGAACTTTATAGAATTAAAATATTTTTTTGCATTTACTTGCACTTCTTCTCCCAGTGTAGTTGTGTTCCAAAAAAAATTGGACAGGGGCATGTTTACCACCGGGTTGTCTGTTGTTGTGTAATAAGTGTCATTATTTTAATTATTTATTTATTTATTTTTTATTTATTTATTTTTTTTCTCCCTTTTACCTTCTAATTTAGTTATGTTCCAAATAAGCCGGGACAGGGGCATGTTTACCACCGTGTTGTCCACTGTTGTGTAGTGAGCTTCATTATTTTAATTCTATTTTTGCATTTTCTCACTTTTACCTTCTAATTTAGTCATGTTCCAAAAAAGCTTGGACAGGGACATGTCTACCATTGTGTTGTCCATTGTTGTGTTTTGAGCTTCGTAGAATTAAAATATTTTTTGCATGTACTTCCTTTTTTCTCCCAGTCTAGTTGTGTTCCAAAAAAGTTGGGACAGTGGCATGTTTACCACAGTGTTGTGTAGTTGCCTATTATTATTATTATTATTTTTTTCATTTTCTCCATTTTACCATCTAACCTAGTCATGCTCTGGAAAAAAAAGGTTGGGACAGGGTCATTTTTACCACAGTGTTGTCCATTATTGTGTATTGAGCTTCATTATTTTAATTATTTTTTTGCATTTTCTCCCTTTTACCTCCTAACTTAGTTATGTTCCAGAAAAGTTGGGACAGGGGCATGTTTACCACCGTGTAGTCCATTGTTGTGTAGTCCATTTTTTATTTATTTGTCATATTTACATACACACATGTACAGTACAATCACATTCTTTTAGCTAGTTCGGTCAGAGAGCAGGGTTAGCCATCGTATGTTGCCCATACAGAAATTTGAACCCACAACCTTCCCATTGATAGCCCAAAGCTCTCTCCACATTGCCTCCACTGTCCCAACAAACATTACTAAATGTTATATTACAATACTGATCAATATAAAACGGTGACACAATGTTGGCTTCACTATAGTAAAATCATGTAACATTTTTAAATAGTAATAAATGATTGTATTGGTGGATCCCTAGTTTATATTTATGTGTACAAAGTCAAATAACATCATGTGTAAATGTAAAGTAGATGTTTGTACTGGAATCGTATTAAATAACACAAAGCAGTATGATGTTCCATCGCAGACTGTGCAGGACACACGCTCTAAATCTGTGATTCTTTATGTCAGCGTTGTAGCAGAAAAGAAAAGTGCACACATGCTCCCAAACCTCAGGTGTGTTTGAATAAGACTGTACTTACTGAACAATACAGGCATACTTTGCCGTTATTGTTCCACTGTGGAGTGTGTGAATGAGATTATAGGGCAAGAAAGAAAAGCCTAGAGGGAGATATACAACTGCTCTTTATTCCTTTTTGTAAGGTGAGTATGTGGGATTCAGCCGTAAATGTGGAAGATTCATTTTTTTTTGACAAGCCATCCAATCACACAGGTACAATTTAATTTTACTGTCAATTTTACCACCTGAAAGGAGACGTTTTATGTTATATAAATCTGCTGTTTATGTTTCATTATTGATTGACGTGAAAGGAAAAGTTAAAATGTGATACAGCAAAATGTTTTTTATGGATAACTGTATCCTAGCGATCATTAGAATAGCAGTAGCTTGGTTAAAAATAATACACCCAGCTCAATAGCTGTTATCATCCTTCTCTGCTGGTTAAATATTACACAAGATTGCTGATTACTGGCTGTGCTATTCCATACTGGAGCTTTGTATCAGCAATGCAAGTCTATTGAAGGCTTGATAACAGAGGCGTCTTTACATAAGGGGCCAGTGGGGCCTGGCTCCAAGAGATCTAGCTGAGAAGCAGTGCATGACAAGCTCCACTTACCATATAGAAGCACTTTCTAGTTACAATTACTGACTGTAGTCCATCTGTTTCTCTGCATGCTTTGTTAGCCCCCTTTCATGCTGTTCTTCAATGGTCAGGACCCCTCAGGGCCACCACAGAGCAGGTATTATTTAGGTGGTGGATCATTCTCAGCACTGCAGTGACACTGCCATGGTGGTGGTGTGTTAGTGTGTGTTGTGCTGGTATGAGTGGATCAGACACAGCAGCGCTGATGGAGTTTTTAAATACCGTGTCCACTCACTGTCCACTCTATTAGACACTCCTACCTAGTTGGTCCACCTTGTAGATGTAAAGTCAGAGACGATCGCTCATCTATTGCTGCTGTTTGAGTTGGTCATTTTCTAGACCTTCATCAGTGGTCACAGGACGCTGCCCACGGGGCGCTGTTGGCTGGATATATTTTTGGTTGGTGGACTGTTCTCAGTCCAGCAGTGACAGTGAGGTGTTTAAAAACTCCATCAGCATTGCTGTCTTATCCACTCATACCACACAACACACAGCACAACACACACTAACACACCACCACCATATCAGTGTCACTGCAGTGCTGAGAATGATCTACCACCCAAATAAACCTGCTCTGTAGTTGTCCTGGGAGAGTCCTGACCATTGAAGAACAGCATGATATACAGTGTATCACAAAAGTGAGTACACCCCTCACATTTCTGCAGATATTTATGTATATCTTTTCATGGGACAACACTGACAAAATGACACTTTGACACAATGAAAAGTAGTCTGTGTGCAGCTTATATAACAGTGTAAATTTATTCTTCCCTCAAAATAACTCAATATACAGCCATTAATGTCTAAACCACCGGCAACAAAAGTGAGTACACCCCTTAGTGAAAGTTTCTGAAGTGTCAATATTTTGTGTGGCCACCATTATTTCTCAGAACTGCCTTAACTCTCCTGGGCATGGAGTTTACCAGAGCTTCACAGGTTGCCACTGGAATGCTTTTCCACTCCTCCATGACGACATCACGGAGCATATTCATATTCGAGACTTTGCGCTCCTCCACCTTCCGCTTGAGGATGCCCCAAAGATGTTCTATTGGGTTTAGGTCTGGAGACATGCTTGGCCAGTCCATCACCTTTACCCTCAGCCTCTTCAATAAAGCAGTGGTCGTCTTAAAGGTCTGTTTGAGGTCATTATCATGCTGGATCACTGCCCTGCGACCCAGTTTCCGGAGGGAGGGGATCATGCTCTGCTCAGTATTTCACAGTACATATTGGAGTTCATGTGTCCCTCAATGAAATGTAACTCCCCAACACCTGCTGCACTCATGCAGCCCCAGACCATGGCATTCCCACCACCATGCTTGACTGTAGGCATGACACACTTATCTTTGTACTCCTCACCTGATTGCCGCCACACATGCTTGAGACCATCTGAACCAAACAAATGAATCTTGGTCTCATCAGACCATAGGACATGGTTCCAGTAATCCATGTCCTTTGTTGACATGTCTTCAGCAAACTGTTTGCGGGCTTTCTTGTGTAGAGACTTCAGAAGAGGCTTCCTTCTGGGGTGACAGCCATGCAGACCAATTTGATGTAGTGTGCGGCGTATGGTCTGAGCACTGACAGGCTGACCCCCCACCTTTTCAATCTCTGCAGCAATGCTGACAGCACTCCTGCGCCTATCTTTCAAAGACAGCAGTTGGATGTGACGCTGAGCACGTGCACTCAGCTTCTTTGGACGACCAACGCGAGGTCTGTTCTGAGTGGACCCTGCTCTTTTAAAACGCTGGATGATCTTGGCCACTGTGCTGCAGCTCAGTTTCAGGGTGTTGGCAATCTTCTTGTAGCCTTGGCCATCTTCATGTAGCGCAACAATTCGTCTTTTAAGATCCTCAGAGAGTTCTTTGCCATGAGGTGCCATGTTGAAACTTTCAGTGACCAGTATGAGAGAGTGTGAGAGCTGTACTACTAAATTGAACACACCTGCTCCCTATGCACACCTGAGACCTAGTAACACTAACAAATCACATGACATTTTGGAGGGAAAATGACAAGCAGTGCTCAATTTGGACATTTAGGGGTGTAGTCTCTTAGGGGTGTACTCACTTTTGTTGCCGGTGGTTTAGACATTAATGGCTGTATATTGAGTTATTTTGAGGGAAGAATAAATTTACACTGTTATATAAGCTGCACACAGACTACTTTTCATTGTGTCAATGTGTCATTTTGTCAGTGTTGTCCCATGAAAAGATATACTTAAATATCTGCAGAAATGTGAGGGGTGTACTCACTTTTGTGATACACTGTATATATATATATATATATATATATATACAGTGTATCACAAAAGTGAGTACACCCCTCACATTTCTGCAGATATTTAAGTATATCTTTTCATGGGACAACACTGACAAAATGACACTTTGAGACAATGAAAAGTAGTCTGTGTGCAGCTTATATAACAGTGTAAATTTATTCTTCCCTCAAAATAACTCAATATACAGCCATTAATGTCTAAACCACCGGCAACAAAAGTGAGTACACCCCTAAGAGACTACACCCCTAAATGTCCAAATTGAGCACTGCTTGTCATTTTCCCTCCAAAATGTCATGTGATTTGTTAGTGTTACTAGGTCTCAGGTGTGCATAGGGAGCAGGTGTGTTCAATTTAGTAGTACAGCTCTCACACTCTCTCATACTGGTCACTGAAAGTTCCAACATGGCACCTCATGGCAAAGAACTCTCTGAGGATCTTAAAAGACGAATTGTTGCGCTACATGAAGATGGCCAAGGCTACAAGAAGATTGCCAACACCCTGAAACTGAGCTGCAGCACAGTGGCCAAGATCATCCAGCGTTTTAAAAGAGCAGGGTCCACTCAGAACAGACCTCGCGTTGGTCGTCCAAAGAAGCTGAGTGCACGTGCTCAGCGTCACATCCAACTGCTGTCTTTGAAAGATAGGTGCAGGAGTGCTGTCAGCATTGCTGCAGAGATTGAAAAGGTGGGGGGTCAGCCTGTCAGTGCTCAGACCATACGCCGCACACTACATCAAATTGGTCTGCATGGCTGTCACCCTAGAAGGAAGCCTCTTCTGAAGTCTCTACACAAGAAAGCCCGCAAACAGTTTGCTGAAGACATGTCAACAAAGGACATGGATTACTGGAACCATGTACTATGGTCTGATGAGACCAATATTAATTTGTTTGGTTCAGATGGTCTCAAGCATGTGTGGCGGCAATCAGGTGAGGAGTACAAAGATAAGTGTGTCATGCCTACAGTCAAGCATGGTGGTGGGAATGCCATGGTCTGGGGATGCATGAGTGCAGCAGGTGTTGGGGAGTTACATTTCATTGAGGGACACATGAACTCCAATATGTACTGTGAAATACTGAGCAGAGCATGATCCCCTCCCTCCAGAAACTGGGTCGCAGGGCAGTGTTCCAGCATGATAATGACTCCAAACACACCTCTAAGACGACCACTGCTTTATTGAAGAGGCTGAGGGTAAAGGTGATGGACTGGCCAAGCATGTCTCCAGACCTAAACCCAATAGAACATCTTTGGGGCATCCTCAAGCGGAAGGTGGAGGAGCGCAAAGTCTCGAATATCCGCCAGCTCCGTGATGTCGTCATGGAGGAGTGAAAAAGCATTCCAGTGGCAACCTGTGAAGCTCTGGTAAACTCCATGCCCAGGAGAGTTAAGGCAGTTCTGGGAAATAATGGTGGCCACACAAAATATTGACACTTCAGGAACTTTCACTAAGGGGTGTACTCACTTTTGTTGCCGGTGGTTTAGACATTAATGGCTGTATATTGAGTTATTTTGAGGGAAGAATAAATTTACACTGTTATATAAGCTGCACACAGACTACTTTTCATTGTGTCAAAGTGTCATTTTGTTAGTGTTGTCAAATGAAAAGATATACTTAAATATCTGCAGAAATGTGAGGGGTGTACTCACTTTTGTGATACACTGTATATATATATATATATATCATGCTGTTCTTGTCCTTACCATTGAAGAACAGCATGATATACAGTATATATATATATATATATATATATATATATATATATATATATATATATATATATACTGTATATACAGGGTGGGGCATTTATATGGATACACCTAAATAAAATGGGAATGGTTGGTGATATTAACTTCCTGTTTGTGGCACATTAGTATATGGGAGGGGGAAAACTTTTCAAGATGGGTGGTGACCATGGCGGCCATTTTGAAGTCGGCCATTTTTGATCCAACTTTAGTTTTTTCAATGGGAAGAGGGGCATGTGACACATGAAACTTATTGAGAATTTCACAAGAAAAACAATGGTGTGCTCTTTATTCTTTCATGAGTTATTTACAAGCTTCTCTTTGTTTACAGCCATTGACATGTCGCAGAGCTTAACACGTGAGGAGCGGATAGAAATTGTGTTGATGTCTGGTGAACACAGTACCCGGGTCATTGCAGCAGATTTCAATGCAAGACACCCTACGAGACCACCCATCTCCCATGCTACAGTTAGCAAACTGCTTGCCAAGTTTCGTGAAACTGGTTCAGTGTTGGATTTGCCAAAATGTGGACGCATGAAAACTGTCACTAATGAAGAAACATCAGTGGCTGTCCTAGCTTCATTCAGCAAGAGCCCACAGCGTAGCACTCGCCGCATGTCACTGGAGAGTGGCATCAGTCGAACATCCCTTCGGCGGATATTAGCTACTCACAAATGGCACCCTTACAAACTCCAGCTGCTGCAGCATCTCAACGAGGATGACCCAGATCGGCGCACTGAATTTGCAGAATGGGCAAAACAAAAATTGGAACAGGACCCTCAGTTTACACAGAACATTTTGTAGAGTGATGAGGCAAACTTTTATGTGAATGGTGAAGTTAACAAACAAAACCACCGCTATTGGTCTGACACTAACCCACATTGGATAGATCCCTCCAAGACTGTTGGAACACAAAAATTGATGGTATGGTGTGGTATATGGGGTACAAAGATAGTGGGGCCATTCTTCATCAATGGAAACCTCAAGGCCACTGGATATTTGAAATTGGTACATGATGATGTGTTTCCCTCTTTATGCACTGAAGCTGGCACGTTCCCTGAGTTTTTCCAGCAAGATGGTGCACCACCACATTATAGGTGTCAGGTCCGAGCATTCCTAGATGAACAGTTTCCTGGAAAGTGGATTGGTCGTCGTGGGCCAGTTGAATGGCCCCCAAGGTCTCCCGATCTGACCCCCTTAGACTTTTATCTTTGGGGTCATCTAAAGGCAATTGTCTATGCTGTGAAGATACGAGATGTGCAGCACCTGAAACTATGGATACTGGAAGCCTGTGCTAGCATTTCTTCTGCGGTGTTGCTATCAGTGTGTGAAGAGTGGGAGAAGAGGGTTGCATTGACAATCCAACACAATGGGCAGCACTTTGAACACATTTTATAAGTGGTCAGAAACTTGTAAATAACTCATGAAAGAATAAAGTTATATTAAAACCAAGCACACCATTGTTTTTCTTGTGAAATTCTCAATAAGTTTGTTGTGTCACATGACCCTCTTCCCATTGAAAAAACTAAAGTTGGATCAAAAATGGCCGACTTCAAAATGGCCACCATGGTCACCACCCATCTTGAAAAGTTTTCCCCCCTCCTATATACTAATGTGCCACAAACAGGAAGTTAATATCACCAACCATTCCCATTTTATTTAGGTGTATCCATATAAATGGCCCACCCTGTATATATACAGTATATAGGGACACAAACTTTACAGTGTACACACTTGAGTGTAATTACAATATTTCAATGTTTTATTATAAAAAGATTTAACAATCTGAACGTCAAACATTGCTTATCTTGTCTGATCTATAATAAATACGCATAAGTATAAATGCATGTGTATCAACGTGTACGATTAGTTATGCCTGTAATCCAGAATTAAGTTCTATACCGTAACAAAAAATATGAATGTAAATGTTCATGTTGCGATGACGGTGATGTAAAATAATGTTAAAATAATTCAAAGTCCAAACATTTGAGTGGTTAACGAGAACGCTACTTTAAATGTCACACAAGCTCCGTACAAAACACGAGCACAGAAACGGTACAAATCCGATCTCTTCCCTACACACTCGCTCCCTACGCCCTATAGTGCACATAACATTCTTAAAGGGCCAGACAACATATTTTATAATTCACATTACACGACAGGTGAGACGTTCTTTTTTCTTAATATAGCGCTTTTATTTAGGAAAAAATAGTTCTTACATAGGCAGGAAAATCTATGGCAGACGAGTCAGAACAGCGGATTGGGCGTAACGTTATTACTGTTTGCTCCTTTTTCTCAACACTTGTGCTCGATTTACACTGAAGATATATTTAGTAAATAAGTACATGTCCGCGCATGCACGCGCTTGAGTTCATTTCCGGTTCAACTGATAAAAAATGTTGATTTTGAAAAATTAAAAGACGAGCCGTTTTTCAGTTTCTGCTTGTTAGCTCACAGCTAACGCTAGCCAGTGTGGCTCTTCACTCGTCTCTCTGTGTTATCAGCTTACACCAGTGAGAACCCCACAGCCAATCAGCGAGCTCCAACCGCCTACCCCTCCCACCCCTCCCTCACTGTGGATGCGCGCATGTCCTAAAGTCTCAGTTTTCAAGGTAAACCTGAAGCAGAAATTTGGCGCTTCACATTTAAAAAATACGTCACCATTTTTGAATACCGTCACCATTTTTTAATACCGCGGTATACGGTAATATCGTCATACCGCCCAACCCTAATATATATATATTAGGGCTGTCGAAGTTAACGCGATAATAACGCATTAACGCAATCTCAATTTAACGCGATTAAAAAAAATAGTGCCGTTAACGCAGATTCTAGTTCATGTTGAGACTTGACTGGTAGAACAAACGTTTTAATGTCGGACTTGCCACCGTTTTTCATTTGCGGTTTGTTAAAATAATATAACTGAGCGTCGTAGGGATGCACTTGCATAATAAAGAAATAAATACACGGTATATTCACAAGTTGTCGGGAGCAAAACACTTTATTAACTTAATCTGTTACGGCACTGAATACCGGAGTCAAGCACGCTAGTCCATGAACTATGGAAGCCCCAAAAGGGTCAAAACACACTCACTTCGTGTAGAAACGTCCACTTTTCACATTTCACTTAAAAAACCTTGTTTTCTATAACATTTACACAGATTTTATTTAATGCGATTAATCGCGATTAACTATATGAAATTCTGAGATTAATCGCGATTAAAATTTTTAATCGTTTGACAGCCCTAATATATATATATATATATATATATATATATATATATATATATATATATATATATATATATATATATATATATATATATATACATAGAGAGAGAGAGAGAGAGAGAGGCCACAAGGTCCGGGTCCCTTCTGTGTGGAGTTTGCATGTTCTCCCCTTGACTGCGTGGGTTTACTCCAGAAGCTCCAGTTTTCTCCCACAGTCCAAAGATATGCAAGAGATACAAAATTGTCCATGACTGTGTTTGACTTTAAACTTGAACTGATGAATCTTGTGTAACCAGTACTTACCTGTCCTGTCATGAATGTAACCAAATTCCATAAAACATGATGTTAAGTCCTAATAAATAAATAAACATTTTTGGACTGTTATTATTGCTATGATTTTCCGTGTTAGCGTGTATATATGGGCAGTTCTGACTTCACTTTGCTTTCTTGTCTGTGTTGAATGTCTTATCTAAAGGGAGGGTTGGCTTTTTGTTGTGCAGCTTCATACTATGGTGCAGCTCTCCTCCCTGTTCGCTCTGCGGCTTTAAAAAGTGTTTTGGAAGTTCAGCGCGGACCCACGTCAGGCGGCGAACATTAATTTCATAGCTTCATGCTTACACGGCCGGTTCATGTTTCAATTTGTAATTCATCATCCCATTCTTCGCTCTCCATTAACCCCATTGTTCCAGCGTTGCACTCTGAATCTCTTGCTCTCTCTCCTGAGATGGAAAAGACATTACGTTCATGCTGGATGGACAGATGGATGGAGGAGAGGACATGAAAGACATTAGATGGAAAAGGGAAAGAAAGAGCGAACAGCTTTCGGTAGCCTAAGAGGTAGGGCAGCACCTCTTGTGGGGTGGGGGTGCGGGGATTGTGGAGCTGGGAGAGGGAGCAAGGGAGTAAAAAATGTCGGCGGGTATTAATATCCATGCCAGATTGTAGGAACGACAAGGAAAAACACCTGTCAGATTTGCTGAATTTGAAGGGCGGACTTCAGGGACGAGTATCCGACATCAGACTGTCATGCGTCCGTGTTTTTCACCGATCGTACGTTGTATTATTTAAGGAGACAACATGATGCAGCGTGTGTGGGTTGTTGATGTTTACATTTGCCTGTAATTACATAATTATACAACAGTGGGTTCATGCTAAATTAGCTTAATGGGTTAGCATGCGAGGGTTGTGTGAGTAATGATGGTGTGTGAAAGAGAGAGAGCGCGACTGTGAAACCAAGTGTGACTGTTTTTTTTGTGACAGTTTTCACAAGCTTTTGTCCCATTTATTCATGCTTTCGTCTTACTAACCGCTTTCTCCTGATCAGGGACGCAGTGGGTCTGCTGGACCAATCCACCCAACTCTCTCACTTGCACTTTATAATACAAGTATCCAGTCCACCTTCTGCATTATTATATTTTCTTTTATTTCATTCCAGTTTGGACCACCTCCTTGTTTCTACACTCACTGTCCATTTGATCAGTTCAACCTACCATATAGAAGCACTTTGTAGTTCTACAATTACTGACTGTAGTCCATCTGTTTCTCTGCATGCTTTCACCCTGTTCTTTAATGGTCAGGACCCCCACAGGACCACAACAGAGTAGGTATTACTTGGGTGGTGAATCATTGGATCTCAGCACTGTTAGTGTGTGTTGTGCTGGTATGAGTGGATCAGACACAGCAGCACTGCTGGAGTTTTTAAACACCTCACTGTCATTGCTGGACTGAGAATAGTCCACCAACCAACAGCGCCCCTTGGACAGCGTCCTGTGACCACTGATGAAGGTCTAGAAGATGACCAACTCAAACAGCAGCAATAGATGAGCGATCGTCTCTGACCTTACATCTACAAGGTGGACCAACTAGGTAGGAGTGCCTAATAGAGTGGACAGTGAGTGGACACAGTGTTTAAAAACTCCAGCAGTGCTGCTGTGTCTGATCCACTCATACCAGCACAACACACACTAACACACCACCACCATGTCAGTGTCACTGCAGTGCTGAGAATGATCCACCACTCTGTGGTGGGCCTGTGGGGGTCCTGACCATTGAAGAACAGGGTGAAAGCAGGCTAAAAAGCATGCAGAGAAACAGATGGACTACAGTCAGTAATTGTAGAACTACAAAGTGCTTCTATATGGTAGGTTGAGCTGATCAAATGGACAGTGAGTGTAGAAACAAGGAGGTGGTTTTAATGTTATGGTTGATCGGCGTACATTACTTGCCACCTGCTTTTCTATCAGTAGTTTTGAAAATGCTTCCAGGTTTCATCATGACTGGCCCCCTTATGCTCAAATTAACGTCCATGAAGACACTGGTGTGGAAGTACACCAGTGGCCTGCACAGCCCCGACCTTAACCCTATTCAACTCCTATGACGCTGTTTGCCATCCAGGCCTTCTCCTCCAGCATTACTGCCTGACCTCACAAATCTGACCCACACATTTATCTTTGACTGAACTGTCGCCTTACAGCAAGAAGGTCCTGGGTTCGATCCCCAAGCGGGGGGCCTTTCTGTGCAGAGTTTGCATGTTCTCCCCGTGTCTGTGTGAGTTTCCTTTGGGAGCTCCGGTTTCCTCCCACAGTCCAAAAACATGCAGTCAGGTAATTGGAGACACTGAATTGCCCTATAGGTGAATGGGTGTGTGTATGTGCGATGGACTGGAGCCCCGTCCAGGGTGTTACTGTGTGCCTTGCGCCCATTGAGAAGCTGGGATAGGCTCCAGCACTCCCCCACGACCCTAATTGGATAAGTGGTTAAGAAAGGGAGTAAGTGAGTGAATGAGCACAACTTTTCACGGACGCACTACAAAATCTTAGTCAGCCACAAAGGGGGTGCCAAGTCCATATAATTGCCCGTGGTTTGGAGTGGTATCATTGGAACATTAAGAAACCTAATGCCACTCCAGGGTTGTTGTTCTCCGTGCTTTCTGTACAAGCGCCTCGGGATACTAACCAGGGTCTTTACACAGCGTCGAAGATCCCGCCCACTTGTAGTCTAGTTTTTACGCACCCGGCAGACTTCAATGGCCAGTTTAGTCTGCTGCAGACACTGCCAGCCGATCGGTAGCAGAGCCGAGGTTCGAACTCGGGTAGTTTAGAGTCCTTCCCCAATTCTTACCAGTTTTTCTGTCCCTGTTGCTAAGACGCACCCCCATAGCGTGATGATGCCACCATCATGCTTTATCTCATCAGCGGTATTAGCTGGGTGGTGTGTTTGTTTTACTTGTTTTCCATCAGACGTAGTGATTGCTGTTCTGTCCAAAGAGTTTTTATCTCATTAGACCTGAAAGCTTTTTTACAAGTGCTGTTATGTGTGCTTTACATAACATTCACTTCTGTCCTGCTACTCTGCCATAAAGTCCTGATTTATGCAGTACTATAGAGACGATTCTCCCATCTCTGCACAGGACATGGGGCTCTTTTAGAGGGAGCATTGGCATTGGCAGTGTTATAGAGTGATGATTGGGAGGGGGGAGGGGGGGGGGGGGGTATGTTATATTTTATTTCCTTTATTCATGCCTGAAAGGATACGATCTCAGACACCCCTAAGTGGACTGTATCATTTCACATCTCATCTGCCTGTTTTATTGGTTGCGTCTTCAATAAGGTTGCAATTGCGCACATTTTGCCTGGAGTTACATCTCAGCTAAATAACGACCCCACACCAGTGTTGTTTTTACCACTTTTTGCAAGGTTCAAGTATTAATTGGGGGGGTCAGACCCTCCCGAATCCCCTCTGTAATTAGAACCATGACCTTTGGGTTCTTTCTTAACTGCCTGAACAAGGTCCTTCCTGCTCCAATTTCCATAAATTTTGATCATGGAGATCCACAGACAGTTCATTGGACTACATGACTTGGCTTTTGTCCCAACAATGATGGATAAATTGTGGGCTCTTGTGGGCAGTTGTAGCCTAGTCGTTAGAGTACTGGACTAGTAATTAGGGATGTCCCGATCACGTTTTTTTATTCCCGATCTTTAATTTTGATCCTGATCCGATACCGAGTCTCAAACCGATACTTGTATTCTCTAGATATTGTCTAGATAAGAACTAGATAATACTGTTCACACAGTGCACACTTCAAGTACATTACAGTTATTCAAATGAATCCAATGTATATGTTTAACAACTGAATAGCTCTGCAGTGCTGTAGGAAAAAAAATGCCTGCATCCAAGCTATTGCTTAATGTTCTTTTATTTTTACAAAATAAAAGTAAACAAACTTAGTGCAGCATTGTAGTAGTAAAACTAGAACACTCAAAATGTTGTGACAATTGTTTGATGGACGTTTCTACCCGAAGTGAGTGTGTTTTGACCCTTTGGGGCTTCCATAGTGCATGGAATAGCGTGCTTGGCTAATGCAATGACTCTAGCTGTCCGCTATTCGGTACCGTAACAGAAGAAATTAATAAAGTGTTATGCTCGCGACAATTTGTGAATATACCGCGTATTTATTTCTTTATTAAGCAAGTGCACCACTATACAGTGGACATGCTGACGTAAAACAAAGGATCGGGATTACGATCGGCCTTAGTAAAGCCGATACCGATATGTTAAAAAATGCCTTGATCGGCCCCGATTCTAATCTTTGAGATCGGATCGGGACATCCCTACTAGTCATGAAAAAGGTCACTGGTTCAAGCCCCACCACTGCCAGGCTGCCACTGTTGGGTCCTTGAGCAAGGCCCTTGTTTTGTGCTTTGCTACATTTTGATCATGAAGATCCACAGACAATTCATTGGACTACATGACTTGGCTTTTGTCCCAACAATGACGGATAAATTGTGGACTCTTGTGGGCAGTTGTAGTGTAGTGGTTAGAGTACTGGACTAGTAATCAAAAAGATCACTGGTTCAAGTCCCACCACTGCCAGGCTGCCACTGTTGGGCGCTTGAGCAAGACCCTTAATCCTCAATTGCTTAGACAATATACTGTCACAGTACTGTAAGTCACTTTGGACAAAAGCGTCTGCTGAGTGCTGAATGCTATAAATGTAAATGTAGTACTAATCAAGTAATCTGATTGGACAAGAGGCGTCTGAGAAGTGCTGCTATACAGTATAACAGCACATGGACTTTTAACTACACATTACTCTGCTTTACAGGTGTAATAATAATTAATGAGATATGTTAGCAATCGTTACAGCTTAGATTGTATTGCAATGACGAACGCATTCTCAAAAAATCACTCGATTCAAGTTTGAATGCTCATCAGGAGACCACAAAGGGGAGAAAAGAAGCCTAATAAGTTACTGGAGAGCAGGAAACGATGAAGCAATGTACTTTGTGGTTGTTCTAACTCGTCAGAATCACGCCTGCCATGAATCTTCTGTCAACAGATCATTTTTCTGGTTGCACAATAAATAAAAATTTACAAAGAAATGCACATGGTACGACGTAGCCAACCTGCGGTAAGGTGTAGACCTAACCAGACAAAGTAGACACTATCTAGTATGCACGGATATGTTTGTGTTGCCTGGAAACAGTCCAGGACTGTTTGTGTTTGTGGAGTCAAAGAAATGACGTCATGATTTGTTGTCACCCTGGAGTGTCATATTGCTTAATTAAAGACCCGGGTGTGTGCCAATCCAGATGGCTCATAAACAACAGGTGGACGTCAAGTTGATTATTCTAGAAATGTTTTATTTTTATTTTCAGGCTTTATTTACATTTTACATTTACATTTTCTGCATTTAGCAGACACTCTTATCCAGAGCGACTTACAGAAGTGCTTCCATAGTAAACATTTCATTTCTTAAGTTTTAGTAAACAACAGTCAAAGAACACAAATCTGCTGAAACCTGTTACAACCAAAGTGGGTTTTTTTTTTGGAAATGGAAAAAAAAAATGTTAGTAAATAAGTACAAGTCAGCTTAAGTGCTTAGTAAAAAGGTGGGTTTTTAATCGTTTTTTAAAGACAGCAAGAGACTCAGATGTTCGGACAGACAGAGGAAGTTCATTCCACCTTGATGCTTGTCTTCCTTTAGTCCTGGGTGGAGGCTCAAGTTGAGTGAGACTAGTGGCTCGGAGGTTGCGTGTTACAGAGCGGGGTTTGATTAGACCACGAAGGTAGCTGGGGGCTGGTCCATTTTTGGCTTTGTAGGCGAACAACAGAGTTTTAAACTGAATGCGTGCAGCTACAGGAAGCCAGTGAAGAGAACACAGCAGTGGGGTGATGTGGCAGTGTTTAGGTTGGTTAAAAACCAGACGGGCAGCTGCATTTTGAATGAGGTGCAAGGGTTTAATAGTGGACATGGGAGCTCCTGCCAGGAAGGAGTTGCAGTAGTCCAACCGTGAGATTACAAGTGATTGGACCAGAATCTGGGTAGCTTCCCTGGAGAGAAATGGTCGAATCTTCCTGATGTTGTACAGGAGGAACCGGCACGATCTTTTCATGTGGCAGAGAAGGTCAGCTGGTTATCCAGGACAACACCAAGGCTTCTTACCTTATCAGATGGTCTGATCTGGGAGTCATCAAGAGAAATGACTAGGTCCTGGGTTGGAGACTGATCTCCGGGAATGAGCAACATCTCTGTCTTGCTGGGATTAAGTTTTAGCTGATGAGCTGACATCCATTGTGAGATATCTCGCAGACATGCTGAGATGCGAGCTGAGACTTGTGTGTCTGAAGGAGGAAATGACAGAACTAGCTGAGTGTCATCTGCATAGGAGTGGTAGGAGAAGCCTTGGGAGGCTATGACCTTACCCAGAGAGCGGGTGTAGATAGAGAAAAGAAGTGGGCCAAGTACAGAGCCCTGAGGAACACCAGTTGAGAGAGTGCATGGGGGAGTTATGGATCCCCTCCATGACACTTGGTAGGAGCGCCCTTCGAGGTAGGAGGCCATCCATTGCCATGCTGAACCTGTTACTCCAAGGTTGGAGAGAGTGGACAAGAGAATGCTGTGATTCACTGTGTTGAAGGCTGCGGAGAAGTCAAGAAGAATGAGGACCGATGACAGTTTGGCTGCTTTGGCTGCATGAAGCTTCTTAGTAACAGCTACAAGTGCTGTTTCCGTAGAATGCGCTGCCTTGAAGCCAGACTGGTACGGATCGTGGAGGTCATTCTGAGTAAGAAAGGCAGATAGTTGGTTATAGACAGCACATTCAAGAATTTTGGATAGAAAAAAGAGGAGTGAGACAGGTCTGTAGATGTTAATGTCTGTAGTGTCTAGTGTAGGTTTCTTAAGAAGGGGAATGACCTGAGCCTTCTTAAAAGCAGTAGGGACAACACCTTCGGTAGTGAAGTTAGGATGTTGGAGATCAGCAGGGAGGAAGATAAAGTGTGAAGATTGGGGCGTGTTTTAAGGGTGTAAGCGTGGTTGGAGGTAGAAAGAGTTGGGAGATAAAGAGAGAAGGACACAAAGTGATGGTCGGAGAGGTGAAGTGGGGCGACGGTGAGGGTCCAGAAGATTGCCTCCTTTGTGTGTCGGAGGGCTGTGGTTAAAGAGGAGGTCGAAAGATGAAAGAAGAGGAAGAAGACAGGAGAACTGAAGTGTAGGGAGATTAAAGTCACCAAGAAGAGTCAGAGGAGTTCCATCTAAAGGGAAGAAACTCAGAAGAACATCCAGCTCTTCTATGAAGTCTCCCAATGAGCCTGGTGGTCTGTAGATGACAATGATATGAAGAGTAATTGGAAAAGTAACAGTAATTGCCATTTCCTGGTCAAGAGCAAACCTGTACCACCACCCCTACCAGATCCTCTCGGTGTATAAGAGAAGGTGTAGGCAGAGGATAAGGCTGCTGTTGTTGCTGAGTTCTCAGTGGTGATCCATGTCTCAGTCAGTGCCAGGAAGTCAAGGCTGTGAGAAAGTGCAAAAGCTGAGATGAAGTCAGCTTTTTGGATGGCTGATTGACAGTTCCAGACCCCACCTACCACCACTGTTTGAGTCTGTTGCAACAGTTGGGGGTAGATGATGTTGCTGGCGTTGCTGTTCCTGTAATGTGACTTCTGATGTCTGCAGGGTCTGTGAGATATGAGCACAGGAATGATTGAGTAGCACATGTTGAGAAAAGTTTGGTAAATGAAACAGTGTCAGAGACTGATAGTACTTACCCAAAGTTAGTTTAGTGTAGATAAGTAGTAAAAGTTAAATAGATTAAAGAGTCCAGACAGACATTAAAACCTAGATTAAATTTTATACTAAGCTTAGCCCTGCCCCTCAATTCACAGCTAGGCCTCTAACAATAGACACCTGAAACCACTTTAACCAATCAGCAAAACACAGATTAATGCAGCAACAGACTAGCTTTAGTTTCTTACAAATAGTTAAATTTTAGCACAGTTAAGAATATACTTCAACCAGAAGCCTACTTTACTCAGGAATACAAATGAACACAATGGAAGTTACAAGCACATTTATTTATTGATTTATTAGGATTTTAACGTCATGTTTTACACTTTGGTTACATTCATGACAGGAACGGTAGTTACTCATTACACAAGATTCATCAGTTCACAAGTTTAATATCAAACACAGTCATGGACAATTTTGTATCTCCAATTCACCTCACTTATATGACTTTGGACTGTAGGAGGAAACCCACACTAGACACGGGAAGAACATGCAAACTCCACACACAAAGGACCCGGACCGCCCCACATAGGGATCGAACCCAGGACCTTCTTGCTGTGAGGCGACAGTGCTACCCACAGAGCCACCGTGCCGCCCTTTTAATGCTTTGACACTCCTTTATTCTGGTTAGGGTTGGTCCGGTTTCCCCGAAATCACTGGGTGCAATGCATACACACCTCAGACAGAACAACAGTTGATTGCAGGGGGCCCCCCTCAGAAAGCCAATCATATTTGTATGTAGACGTTTGACCGGCTGATACCACAGTCAGGGATTTGAAGCCTGGATCCCAGCAGTAGTTGGCTAGCGTAATTTCCCCCTTGCACCACTGGGCACTTTTTCAAAATTCTTAATCCTAACGTTTTCACTGTATCATTCTGTGTGATGTAGATTGTTGTAAATGTAGGTTGTTTGGGAGAAGGGCAATTTGAACGTGTGCAAAGTCAAGGGGTCTAAATACTGTACTTTCTGAATCCACTGTAGACTCTCTGAGGTCTTCAGGTAGGTACACTATATTGCCAAAAGTATTCACTCGTCTGCCTTCACACGCATATGAACTTGAGTGACGTCCCATTCTTAATCCATAGGGTTTAATATGATGTCGGCCCACCATTTGCAGCTGTAACAGATTCAACTCTTCAGGGAAGGCTTTCCACAAGGTTTAGGAGTGTGTTTATGGGAATTTTTGACCATTCTTCCAGAAGCTAATTTGTGAGGTCAGACACTGATGTTGGACGAGAAGGCCTGGCTCACAGTCTCCGCTCTAATTCATCCCGAAGGTGTTCTATCGGGTTGAGGTCAGGACTCTGCAGGGCTGTCAAGTTCTTCCACACCAAACTCTCTCATCCATGTCTTTATGGACCTTGCTTTGTGCACTGGTGCGCAGTCATGTTGTAACAGGAAGGGGCCATCCCCAAACTGTTCCCACAAAGTTGGGAGCATGAAATTGTCCAAAATCTCTTGGTATGCTGAAGCATTAAGAGTTCCTTTCACTGGAACTAAGGGGCCGAGCCCAACTCCTGAAAAACAATTCCACCCCATAATCCCCCCTCCACCAAACTTTACACTTGGCACAATGCAGTCAGACAAGTACAGTTCTCCTGGCAACCGCCAAACCCAGACTCGTCCATCAGATTGCCAGACAGGGAAGCATGATTCGTCACTCCAGAGAACACGTCCAGTGGCGGCGTGCTTTACACCACTGCATCCGACTCTTTGCATTGTACTTGGTGATGTAAGGCTTGGATGCAGCTGATCGGCCATGAAAACCCATTCCATGAAGCTCTCTACGCACTGTTCTTGAGCTAATCTGAAGGCCACATGAAGTTTGGAGGTCTGTAGCGACTGACTCTGCAGAAAGTTGGCGACCTCTGCGCACTATGTGCTGCTCTGTCATTTTGCGTGGCCTATCACTTCGTGGCTGAGTTGCTGTCGTTCACAACTGCTTCCACTTTGTTATAATTGCACTGACAGTTGACTGTGGAATATTTCGTAGTGAGGAAATTTTACTACTGGACTTGTTGCACAGGTGGCATCCTATCACGGAGCTCCTGAGAGTGACCCATTCTTTCACAAATGTGTGTAGAAGCAGTCTGCATGCCTAGGTGCTTGGTTTTATACACCCGTGGCCATGGAAGTGATTGGAACACCTGAATTCAATGATTTGGATGGGTGAGTGAATACTTTTGGCAATATAGTGTATTTAGCTTTAATGTTTCTACTGCATTGCTTGAACTTTAAATCTGAAACTAAATAACCTTGTCCTCCACTTCTGTACACAAACCACTACTCATAATCCTATTATGTAATCATGCAGTCTACTTGTTGAGTAGACTTTACCTGGAACGAACGGTATGTCAGCAGTGTTGAGCTGTGTCAAAAGCCGCATACATCATTCTGCTTTAATAAGAGTTTAAGTTCGAGGGACGTGCGTGTGCCTGTGCGTGACGCGTGCAGGAGTTTAGTTTCATGTACGTGCAGGTTTGGGTGTGTTATTTCGTTAGCTATTGTACCAGCTCGAACCAGTGACTCGTGATTTTCAGGTTGTTAAAACGGATTTATCCCCACTGCGAGCGCGGGCGCGTGCGCCTAAGAGCCAGAAAGTTGAAGCACAGCCGGTTTGATGTCGGTGCTATTTGTCAAGCAGATTGGTCTGTTGAAGTGTCTACTCTGTAGAATTGAACACTCCTGCTGAGTCCCCCGAATAATAACTCTCACGTAGAGCCGCTTCACCGGCATTATTATGGCGGGAAATTGGACTGAACAAATATTTCATTTTTCAGTTCCCAAATTAAACGCACGCCGAAAAAATAAAAATCAACCCGGATTACATTTGCATCCGGACTGCTGCGGGAGGCCGAGAATACGTCTGGACGGGTCCGTTCCTCGTCTTGTTCTCCGCTTAACTGCGTCAGCGGGTGTTAGAGCACACACACCTACAGGCACCTGTCTGAAGTGATATAGGAATACCTACATTACCTGGGATCTTGGAGGAGTGTAATATACTGCCTGGACGCTTTTATACATTATGAAAATACAGCCAGTGATGGCAGATCTCATCCTTCTATTTTTTACTAGCTCTACTTAGAGAAGCGTTATTGCTGCTCTGCTAATGTACCACTTTATTTCGGTATAATAATAACACTAATAATAACAGTTTATAGCGGAAGAGAAGCACCTTGTTGAACCAGATGTGTAGACTTTGCTCTGTTGTTATCATAATCTTAACTACCTGGACAAACAATAGCATTTTGCACCGTCATTGCTTTCCTACGCTATATGGCCGAGAGTATTATACACCCCTTTTAATTATTAAGTTCAGGTGTTTCAGCCACACCTATTGCAAACAGGGCTTTGCAATCAATCTGTGGGGCAGTTGTAGCCTAGCGGTTAAGATACTGGACTAGTTATCAAAAGGGTCGCTGTTGGGCCCTTGAGCAAGGCCCTTAACCTCAATTGCTCAGACTGTATACTGTCACACTACTGTAAGTCGCTTTGGATAAAGGCGTCTGCTAAATGCCAAAAATGTAAAACGTAAAGGTCTTATGCACTACCCTATCAGCACTACACAGACATTCACATTTATAGCATTAAGCAGAGCGACTTACACTTGTGACCTAATTAAGTTAAGCAACCAAGGGTTAAGGGTTGCTCAGGAGCCCAAAAGTGGCATCTTGGCAGTGGTAGGGCTCAAACCAGCAACCTTCTGAATACTAGTCCAGTACCTTTACAACTACCATTGAGGCTGTGTTTGTCCACTGATACAATAGGCTGTTCAGCTTCTTTTCAGTGGGCGCTGAGTTTGAATCTCAGCTATGCTGTCCACCAGCCGGGAGCCTACACAGACATTTACATTAAATTACATTTAAGCAACCTAATTAAATTTAAGCAACCAAGGATTAAGGGGGTTGCTTTGGAGTCCAAAAGTGGCATCTTGGCAGTGGTAGGGCTCAAACCAGCGACCTTCTGAATATCAGCCCTGTACCTTTACCCCCGAGCTACCACTGAGGCTGTGTTTGTCCACATAGCCAACAAACTTGAATGGCACACACAAACTAATAATCCCTTATGGAAAATGTACAGACCAAGTTATCTACACTAGATGTAGAATAGGCCATTCCAGATTGACACACCAACACTTAATACTAGGAGAAGACCCCAGACTTTGAGAAGAATGTCAGACACCCATCATCATAAAACACATCCTGAACGAACGCCCAAGGTACAACAGTTAAGGACAAAGATAACATACGTCCAATACATTAAATAAAATCCTCATCCAAGATAATACAGAAATAATCCTCAGATTTATCAATAATATAAGACTGAAAACATATACAGTCGACGACGGCAGCGCTAAGTCTGCACATATATCCCTCATTGCTGTCATGGGTAAAAGTATCATGGGTAAAATTGTCCTCCCTGGGGCGAATGGGATCTTCCAGCAAGACAATGCGACATGTCACACGGCTAATAAGACCAATACAACTAGCATAAAACACTATACCACTAGTTATAAGAACAAAGAAACAAACTCTTAGCCAACAATTAATTATTTATTAATTACTAATTGGGTTTGTTCGTGTAAATGGCTGTCTCATGCTGTGTACCATCAGTGTAACAGTGATTTGGTTAGCACTAGCTCAAATATGGATTCTTTTACAGAATTTGGCACCTATAGAGTCTGGCATCATTCTTCTTATTTTACATCTTACTTAATGATACACTATTTAGCAAAAAAAAAGTATTTGGACAACTGGCCATCATTTTATTGGACACCCCAGCCTTTATTTTTCTGGGAAGGCATTCCACAAGATTTTTTTCAGTTTGTCTGTAAGCCCATTCAGTCTAAAGAGCATTCTTCAGGAAGGGGGACTTGTGTGGCACAGCCTTTTAATGCATAGATCCACCACTATTGAGCTCTTAAGATCTTAGGTTTGAAACCCAGGAGGTGCTATTGAGCTGGCCACGCATCCAAACAGGCGCAATTGTCTGTGCCTGAGGGAGGGCGGTCAACTGGGCTTCGATGTCACTGTACATTTGCGACCTCTGCTGTATGGTCGAGGTTCCTACCACTAGTAGTGGGGTACTCGCGGAGTTCATAGAATGTCTCCTACACAGTGCTGCTCTCTGGTAGACCTACTGGCAGGTAAAATATGCGGCCTCTGACTGCACTCGGAAGTCCTAGCTCTCCTCAGCCAGTACCGGGGTGGTACAAGTGGCGAGAAAATTGCATTTGAGATTTGGCAATTATTACATATTAAGAAAATAAGAAGGAAAAAGTGTTTATGAGGTCAGGCACTGATGTTGGATTTTTGGTTTGCAATCGTTTTAATTCATGCCCAAGGCGGAATAAATTGTATCTAATTTTTTATACACCTGTTGTAAAAAATATGTAAATACCTGAAAGCATTCATTAGAAGGGGTGCCTACATATTTTTGTTTATTTTGTGGATTTGGAGGCCACTGTGTCAATAAAATTCTTGCATTGTTAGACTTAGATACCAAACAGTAGCTCTTTTTGTTCAAGAAGCAGATTTTTTTTAATTGCAAGCTTAAAACCTTTTGCATTTGTCATCAGTCACAAACTGACAAGCGGTGTCAATAACCGTCCTGTAAGAAAATTAAAGGACCTTTGTTGGTCAGGTGTTGAAATATATTATATATTTTCTTTGTCCAATATTAAAAGATTGCATCATCTTAGTTATAAGATAACACCTCAGGCATATTCGAGATGTTACTTTTTGTTCGGTGTCCTTATTTGAATAATTTTCTACTTTTATTTTTGCTTTTTATATTAAACATTTGCTAATGTGCAATCCAGGTCAGTTCTGCAATTTCCTTGTAATTATGTCCTAGTCAGAAGGAGGAACAAAGCACAAAGTTTTAAAAAGCTCAGATAAAATGCCAACGCGTGCATGACTGCGTGCATGCGTGCTGCCGAGTGGCCCTTTGCAACCCGTACTTGTCCTGAGGTGCAGCGCCTGGCCACCGGAACCCAATCGCACAGCCTAAATGGGAAGCATTTGGACAGAGACGGATGGAGCAAAGGCTGCGAGGACGAGAGAAATGAAGGCACGAGTCAGTGTGTTTTTATAAAGAAAAGGCAGTTTTGTCCCATTAGATTCCACACTGACTGTGAAACAGCTTAAATAATGCTGAGTGAGAGAGAAATAGCATGAAGAATGGATGCGGTTTGAAAAAAGACTAACCGACTAACAGAGTAAAGGGGGGCGGGTAGTGTATAGGGTTAAAAAAAATGTGCATGATAGTAAAAGTAAATGAAGAGACTGAAGGAGGCTAGTAAAGAAACGGTATTAAGGTAAAAAGTGAAAGTAAGGGATTTTACTTACGCATAAAGGACCTGGACCACCCCACCTAGGTACACTATATTGCCAAAAGTATTCGCTCGTCTGTCTTCACACGCATATGAACTTGAGTGACATCCCATTCTTAATCCATAGGGTTTAATATGATGTCGGCCCACGCTTTGCAGCTATAACAGCTTCAACTCTTCTGGGAAGACTTTCCACAAGGTTTAGGAGTGTGTTTATGGAAATTTTTGACCATTCATCCAGAAGCGCATTTGTGAGCTCAGACACTGATGTTGGACGAGAAGACCTGGCCCACAGTCTCCGCTCTAATTCATCCCAAATGTGTTCTATCGGGTTGAGGCCAGTCAAGTTCTTCCACACCAAACTGTTTTCATCCATGTCTTTATGGACCTTGCTTTGTGCACTGGTACGCAGTCATGTTGGAACAGGAAGAGGCCATCCCCAAACTGTTCCCACAAAGTTGGGAGCAAAAAATTGGTATGCTGAAGCATTAAGAGTTCCTTTCACCGGAACTAAGGGGCCGAGCCCAACTCCTGAAATACAACCCCACACCATAATCCCCCCCTCCACCAAACTTTACACTTGGCACAATGCAGTCAGACAAGTACTGTTCTCCTGGCAACCGCCAAACCCAGACTTGTCCATCGGATGTTCAGACAGAGACGCGTGATTCGTCACTTCAGAGAACACGTCTCCACTGCTCTAGAGTCCAGTGGGGAAGTGCTTTACACCACTGCACCCGACGCTTTGCATTGCGCTTGGTGATGTAAGGCTTGGATGCAGCTGCTCGACCATGGAAACCCATTCCATGAAGCTCTCTACACACTGTTCTTGAGCTAATCTGAAGGCCACATGAAGTTTGGAGGTCTGTAGCGACTGACTCTGCAGAAAGTTGGCGACCTCTGCGCGCTATGCTCCTCAGCATTTGCTGACCCCGCTCTGTCATTTTACATGGCTACCACTTCGTGGCTGAGTTGCTGTCATTCACAATCACTTCCACTTTGTTATAATAGCACTGACAGTCGACTGTGGAATATTTAGTAGCGAGGAAATTTCACGACTGGACTTGTTGCACAGGTGGCATCCTATCACGGTACCAGGCTGGAATTTACTGAGCATCTGAGAGAGACGCATTCTTTCACAAATGTTTGTAGAAGCAGTCTGCATGCCTAGGTGCTTGGTTTTATACACCCGTGGCCATGAAAGTGATTGGAACACCTGAATTTAATGATTTGGATGGGTGAGTGAATAATATTGGCAATATAGTGTATCTACCCAGGACCTTCTTGCTGTGAGGCTACAGTGCTATCCAACGAGCCATCGTGCCGCTCGATCGGCCTTAGTAAATAAAATCTATTACATCTTGCTCATATTATCTCATTCCAGTAGTGGTACTGTTCACTATGAAGTGTGGTGGTGCTAACTAATGTACAGTTATGTAGCTAGTTAGCAAGCCAATATTGAACAGACTGAATTCAGACTCAAGATCTACAGCCCTCCTTGATGGGCACTTCCACAGACCTACAGTACACACACACTCAGAACACGAACAGGAGAAATAATGAGAGAACAAGACAAGTTGGAGCCAGAAAGGATCGTCAAAAAGGAAAAGCAAAAAGCCGATGGCGAAATGAGAATCTTGGCAGAGAGGCAAAGAACTGAAAGGAGACTGACACAGAGAAAGCCAGGCAATTTGGTTTCTAGCCCATCAAAAGCGTGACCCATTTTAGTGATGATGGATTCCCAGAGCCAGCACTGATTTATCGTCAGCTCTTATTTGTTAGCAAGAGCTTTTTCCAGTGCCCGCCCTAACCCACTTAATCCAGCTGGCTGTCCGGACCGAGCGCAGAGCACGTCACGCCACACCTTCGGCAGATGCCTTGGCACTTGCTTCATTTCTCTGCTCTGCCTTAGCTCTTTTTAAAGGAAAAATAAACGTCCGGCAATCCCAGGTTTCGCAATACTTGTATTCTTACCTAAGCTAATACAGGTCATAATAAATTTGTTTGGTTACTGCAAATTGATCAGCAACAAATGCTAGCTTGCCAATATGCTCAGTCGCTCCTGCTAAAACACAGGTCTGATTGTGTACTATTAAAAAGTTAATGTCAATAAAATCTGGGTGCTGCACAGCAACGTGCTTGAGCTGGCATGTTTTCTCCTGTATCTACGTGTGCGTCAGCCAGCTGTTGTGGTACAACTCTGCCTCAAAGGTACCCTGTGTTTTTTGGTGGTACTGGACCCACCATGATCCAGACCAAAATAACAAGATTAGTCAAAATAAATGAATGAATGTTACTACTATTATTACTTTAACTAATGTATTTTATGTCTAATATTGGCACTACTTGTGTCCTCTTCTTGTCATTGTTTCAAAATACTGATTTTGCAGCGGCTTTTGGAAAAGCTTCAGGGTTTATTTTTTTTTATCTCTTCACCACCCCGCCCATCAAGTGAATGATTCTGCTCCTGTTAGGAGTTGCAACAGTTTGATTTGGCACAGTTTTTACTAGGGCTGGCACAGATTTTATACTCTGTATCGGTCCGATATTGGCCCAAATCACTGGATTGGATATCGGAAGGAAAAAAACGTGTAATCCGATCCGATACTGTTGCTTAATGTAAATAACACATTGTAAATAACACTTAATGTAAAAAATACTTAATGTAAATAACACTTAATGTAAATAAGGCCATTGTTTATGTGTAAAGCAAATAACACACAAAGATACGTTCCAACAGAGCACCGTTTATTGCCACTCACTCTTAATGACATCATTAACATGTGCCACTGATCTACAACTCATCTGCAACAGCCATTCAGAAATTAAAACACACTGATTTACTTCAACTTTTAGCATTTGAAAAAATCATCTACTACTGCCAGATCTAGAAACACTGTTTAAACACAATAAAAATTGCTTTATAAATCACTTTATAAATGATAAATCGGACTTGGATAAGTCGGTCTTGTCCCGGCTTGGAGATCTTTCACATCCTCAACGTTTAATCCATTAGTGTTATGGAAGAAAACAAACTACAGTGTTTCTCGTTTAGCCACAGATGTCCTCTTCAAAATCCAGCAGGGTTTAGTAATCTGAAAACGTGACAGAACGTAACGAAAAAAACTCAACTCTGCGTCAATTCTAATTGGTCCATCGCGTTTGATTGACATCCACATCTTCCAATTGCAGACACTTTTGTTAAACAGGCCAAAAATGCTGCTAAATGTTCTGTGTGTAAAAGTTTAAATAAAAGCAGCAGTTTTGCATAAGTGTGATGTAGGTTCTGTATTTATTCATTTAGAATATTTGTTTTACAGTCTGAGCATTGTTATTTAGATAGCTAGTTTAACCATGGTGCATTGAGACATGTATTATTACTGCTTAGTTGTTTGAGAGGAAAAATGATGATATTGGAATGGTATCGGTATCGGCAGATACTCAATTTGCAGTATCGGTATCGGATATAAAAAAGTGGTATCGAGCCAGCCCTAGTTTTTACACTAGATGCCCTTCCTGACGCAACCTTCCAATTTTCCCAGGCTTAAGACCAGCATGTAATGTATACTTTTATATTTAACTTTACATTTTTCTTTATTTTTCTTTATTAACTCAAATCAACAGGTCCATTTTTTTAATCCAAATAAACATGATTTGGTGTTGGGTAAACAACCTAGCCATTAGGAGGTGCACTTGTCAGTGCGCTGTCAGTGCTTGTCCCAAGTCTGGATAAACTAAAAAGGGTTGCTTCAGAAAGGGCATTAGACATAAAAACCCAGACCAGAATCATCTGCAGAATCATATGCAGACCAGAATCATCTGCAGAATCATATGCAGACCAGAATCATCTGCTGTGGTGACTCATGAATAACAGCCAAAAAAAAACATTTGCCAGTAAAAAAAAACTCCAAAAACATTGAAGAATTATTTACATGAGTAACTTTCATTTCTATTTACATTATAAATACTTTAATAATAACTAATTATGGTTTAAGTTATTTTAAAGGAAAATTACGACTTTCATGAATTCATTTTTTTACTGTTTAACCACCTTTTTGTCCTTAACCAGGGTTTCCTGGATTCACTAGGTGCAGTGCCCTAACACACCCCAGACATGACGCCAATCCATTACATAGCCAGTCATGTCTTTATATAGACGCCTGACTTGCCGACAGCACCACTGTGGATTCAAACCCTGGATCCCAGCAGTAGTGGGCTAGTAGAATTTACTACTGAACCACCTGAGTCTCTTTATTAAAGTCAAACTTGCCTTAATGTGACCTACAATACAATTTATCAAGCTAACTTGCTGATTCTGGGGATGACAGTTCTGCCCTTGGTATGCTGTCAAATCAAAAAGCAATGAATAGTGAAAAATACTATTTTCATTTTATTACAGCAAACTTGAACAGCCTAGCTCTGATTTTTCTCTTTAAATCCGATCACATTCATATGTTTATTACTCTGTTTAAAATCAATACTGTTTGTTCTGAAGTGCAAGGTCATTTAAAGGAAATTGTGTTTAAAAAAAAAAAAACCTGACCTCCACTACCTGTCTCACCCCCTAAAACCAGTAAACAAAATGTATTGGTGAATAAAAATCTAAAATAAATCCCTGATGTGCACTGTATAGCAGTCATGATTAATATTTAGTAGTTTCTCTTCAGTGGCTTTAACTCGGTGCCTTTAACTGCTGAAGCAGCTTCTGCATCAGAATTTCTCTGATGTAATTCTCTGGTGTAGAGACTTGATTGACATATTGTTAAAAATCAGCTCAGACTCTCAGCACACACCCTTTTTTTTATAACAATAAATAAGGGAAACACGTTTTATAATTTTTTAAATATATTTTGTATTTTATTGTATCGTTATTTGTTGTGTTTAATTTTGATTGACCTTCATGCAACTTTGACACTCAGACAGACCTGAGGATTTATAATGAACTGCCAAACATGAGTTGATTGAAAAGGATTTTGAAGGAAACAGCTTGAGCTAAACTGAAATTCGTTTTACTGTAAATCTTCAGGTTTAGTTTTAAATAAAGACATTTGTATTAATATAAAGTTATGAGTTGTATGAGTTGCGTACTCCACAAGCAGAATATAAATATTCACACTGATTTAATTCTTTAATAACAGTATTTTAATATCATGTTATTTCAGTACTACAATATGAATGAAATAAAAGCTTACCTAAATAAAAAGAACAGCAATTGCTATTGCTATCTTTAAAACTACTCATCTTTCAACCACTTTTGTTTTTGTAATTTTGTGATATTAAACTCCCAGGATTAATATCCACCATAAATGTACCCTCTTTGGCAGCATTTATAGCTGCAAATCTTCTTGGAACCCTTGCACTCTTGGACTTAGGCAGTTTAGTTAATTTTTCAGGGCAGATCCTCCCAAGCTTTGTCGGCTGGTCGACTTTCCCCTAAGCTACTCCAGTGTTGTTTTGGCTGTATGCTTTGGGTCATTGTTGTGTTGGAAGAGCGAGCGACATGGTGGCTCGGTGGGTAGCACTGTCTCCTCTTAGCAAGAAGGTCCTGGGTCCTGGGATTCCCATATGGAGTGGTCTGGTCTTTTACTATGTGGAGTTTGCATGTTCTCCCTGTCTGCGTGGGTTACCTCCGGGAACTCCGGTTTCCTCCCACAGTCCAAAGACATGCAAATGAGGTGAATTGGAGATACTAAGTTGTCCATGACTGTGTTTGACATTAAAGATTTGAACTGATGAATCTTGTGTAACCAGTGACGTTAAAATACTAATAAAATAATTATTTTAGAGGGATCATTGGGTTCTTCTCTGACCCTGACCAATGCCCTTCTTGTTTGGATGCCCTATTTGGCCGAACAGGCAACTCTAGAAAGGCTTCCATTTAAAAATGATTGAGGCCACTGTGATTTTAAGAAAACTCAAAGACTTAGTTATGGTTTTATATGTTTGCCCTCATCTATGTCTTATCACAGTTTAATTACAGAAATCCACAGACATTTGTTGTCTTGTTTTTTTGTCCTTTTTAGCCCTTACATACCAAACATCATTGGGTGTTGGGTAAACAACCTAGCCATTAGGAGGTGCACTTGTTAGTGCGCTGTCAGTGCTGGTCCCAAGTCTGGATAAACTAAAAAGGGTTGCTTCAGGAAGGGCATTAGACGTGAAAACCCAGATATGCCTAGAATCATATGCAGACCAGAATCATCTGTGGAATCGTATGCAGACCAGCCTTTTCAAATGCAGCCTTTCCAAACTATGCCCAATTGACATTGTCCCTAAGTCCACCTGTTGCAGTTAAAGCAAACAGGGTGCACCGGATTATAATTTCTAGTGCAGCAATTAAGGGAGTGATTACTTTTGTGAAGAATAGATTTCCAAATTGAAAACACTCTAAAAAGAATATGTTTTTTGTGGTTCTGTGTGATTGAGCGTAGATTGTTGGGGGAGTTTATATCCATTCAAAATCAAATCCATAACACAAGTGTATAAGGTCAAGGGGTCAAAATACTTTTCAAATCTGTTGTAGCTGACATCACGAACTCGTCGGTTCCCAGCAGGCTGGCTGGCAGGCTGGGATCCTTTACCAACAGCAATTGGCTTGTTGTTCAGGGCAGCTGTAGCCTAGTGGTTAAGGTACTGGACTAGTAATCAGAAGGTTGCCGGTTCACCTCTGCCAGGTTGCATCTGTTGGGCCCTTGAGCAAGGCCCTTAACCCTCAATTGCTTAAACTGTATACTGTCACAACTGTAAGTCGCTTTGGATAAAAGCGTCTGCTAAATGCTAAAAATGTAAATGTAAATGTTCAGGGAAGGTGATGGAGGGGATTCCTCACAACTGATACAATTACGACCTCTGCTGGCTGATTGATGGCGCCTGCACAGAGACGAGGGATAATGAGGATCATGGTGTGTCTCTCCGTACACAAAGCCGATCCATATATGAACTCGTTTCGTGCAGGTGAAAAGATGCAGTCGACTACTGCACATGTCAGAGGGGTTGTGTGTTAGTCACAGCTCTCCTCAGTCAGAGTGGTCAACATCTGTAGAGAGGCAGCGTAATGCAATAGGGTAATTGGATACGACTAGAGTAGGAGGAAAATTGGAAAAATAAAACAGTATATATGTTAAAACACAATTATATACATATATTATATATGTTAAAACACAATATATTAAGTGTTCAAAGCATCCTGAGCTCTCATTAGGTCAGGGTTACAAAAACTTAAGGTCTGAGGGAGGCAAGGCTGGCTCAGAGTCTTGTTTCAAACAGACAAACTCCCAGACCACTACACCTCTGTTCCTGCATCCTCCCAGCATCCCCACATGCAAGGAAATTGCTCCTACACAACCACATTGTACATGTGTACGCCTCCTGTGGTAAAACAACTCAACAATATGCAGATGTGATGGAAACCAGAGAGGCTCTTTCTTTAACTATTGGTCATGAGATGTGAGTAAAGAGGATTTTTATCATACTCATATGGCCTTGAATGAAATAATAGCAGGCTGACTTTACGCTATTAAGTTTTACTGAAGTGAAGAGGGAGGCAAGGCAAAGCTATTTTCATATCTGCTTTTGGCCACAGAATGGTCTCCCACTGTCCACTTCATTACCTGTGTGTCACCAAATATAGCTTGCATCCAGGCTATAATGGCCATTTGCGTATCTTTTAAACCTTGACTCACACCTTCCATGCTAAAGTGGACTAGCCCTGCGCTCTGTATTCCCGTCGCTCCTGCTGACTCTTAGTAAAAGGGCCGAAGAGCTAACATGCAGAAAATAGCCCCTGGTCCCAGCTTGATAAATGCATTTAAACACTGGGAGCTTCCGGTGCCTTCCTAAATGCTAACCGCCTGCCTTGCGTATCCACACACACAACACACAACCCAAACACCCTAAAGATATATGCTGATATTCTGTTGGTTTGCCTTACACTAACTGTATATATGTTCAGATCATGTACATGCTTTCAGATTGGGTCATAGAGGTGCTTGTTTAATTACTGAACTGCTGTGGCATTTAGAAAACAATTCTGTCACTGGTTTTTCACTTGCGACCACTTTTCCTTGTTTTTAATGTGTCCTCTAAGGTGGTGGCCTGACAGATGGCCTTTAAGATTCCTCCCTTGATACAGTTTAGGTACTCACTTCATGGCCAGTGACTTTTTTGGCACTGTGTTAGTGTTTTTCAACAAAAAGAACTCTGGTTCTTGAACCGGTTACGTTCATCTTCGACCCTTGGTGCTTTTTAGAGAACCGGCCCGGTTTTTGGGAACCAAGGATGCATCATCAACAGTGGGCATTGCGCAGCGAAAGTAAACAGAAGTAACACAATGGTGGTTTCCATTGGTGTGAAATAACCACCAAATCCACTCTGAAAGCGTCCACATACATCCACACAGTTGAGTCACATTATTATGACCACCAGTTAATATCCAGAGTAACCGCCGTGTGCAGCACAGACAGCAGCTGGACAGGCTGGGAGTGACTCAATAAGATCCTGGTAGGTTGTCACAGGTATCTGGAGTCATGTTGACTGCAGTGCATCCCACACCTGCTGGAGGGGGCGTGAGTGAGGATTCATAGAGCAAACACGACGATCGAGGTGGTCCTACAGATGCTCCATTGAATTAAGTCAATTAAGTCTGGGCAATTAGGGGGCCAGTGTAGTACTTGTAAGTCTTGGTCATGCTCTTCCAACCACTGTCGGACATTTCAAGCCATGTGACATGTCGCATTGTCTTGCTGGAAGATCCCATCCAGCCCAGGAAAGACAATTTTACCCATGGTACTTTCACCCATGACAGCAACAAGTGATATATGACAGCTTATAAACCCACCAAGCCAGCTCATGAAACATGACTTCGTTCATGAGCTACACGCTGCCACCGTCGAAAGTAGGAAGTGGTCATAATAATGTAACTCCACTGTGTATTTTTCTCACTGTATGGTGGTTTCACTTTTAAACTTGTGTTTTACAGCTCAGGGTGTTGAGAAATTGTCTAAAACAATTAACGTAAAAGAAGCAGACTGTGGCTTAATGTACTAAAAGAACAAACTCAGAACACTGTACTTCTCTCTGTTATTACTGGTTATAAGTGCTCTGTACTGCTAATGCCAAGTTCACACTACATGACTTCAAGTCGTCAGGTCGCTGTACGGTTCACACTACACAACTGGATCTCTTGTAATCGGGAGTCTTTCAAGTCGGTGTGGCTTTCACACTACACGACTGATCGGCGATAGAGGGTAACGCACTACACTATCTATCACCAACTGGAATCGCAGGCGAGCTTCTCTGGTCTCCCAAACTACGTTTTGTCACAAAAACAAACCCGAGAAGTGACGAGGGGTTTAATGATACCACGTCCAAAAATGCACGTCAACAAGTAGCGAGCGATTCAAGTTTGTGTGCTGATGTGCAGCGTAAAATCAAGGAGAAAAATAAATGAGTCTGAGTGGATTTGGCTACGCGAACAGCATGGATTGTTCTACAGTGAGTTGGAGGTTAACAAATATTTTTTGCTATGCAGCGTTGGTGTTAAAACTTGTGTGTGCCGATGTATTCTGATATAAACTATATTATGCCCCTGTCCCACCTGTTTACAACTCTTCCCCTGCAGTTCCCCTCACACTGTGTCTTGTGTTCTCATTGGCTGTTCGACACTGCACTCATTGCTTGACAAGCTAAAAATCTCTCTCCGATCGCCGACTTGGCGAGCTACTTGGATCGAGTTGTTGAGTAGTCACACATAGCGATTTAGAGCCGAGTTTCGATCGCCGAGCAAACACCGAGTTGCTCCCGAGCCGGCAAATTCTAGAGCCGACCAGTCACCGAGCGAAAATCAGGGCAAAAATCAAGTAGTGTGAACTAGGCATAATGTAGGTGTCTTCCTGGTTAAGGTAGACTTCTTGTTTACAAACTTGTGCTACAATCTAACTGTGTAAGTGCTAAAATCTAACTGTATGAGTAACTTTTAAGTTAGGCCTCTTGCTGTAGTGATTTGTGTGGTTTGCTGATTGGTGGTCTCTGATCCCTAGGTGTCAATTGGGGGCAAAGCTAAGCTTAGTATCAATTGATTGTCCGCTACAAAGGTGTGCATTATTTTTGTTTTGTAGCTTCATTTTTCTACATCATATCCGACATTTCGGCTTATTGGAAACTGTTAGCGGCAAACTGGGTCAAAATTAAATCAGGTGAACTTTGAGCAGTGCCGCAAGCACAAAAAAATTGTGGAAGCGCAGCGTTAACATTCACAGTTCGGAACCTTTTTTGTGGAACTGTGCTGAACAGGTTTAGAATCAAGTTTGGGGCTGTGTGAGTTGTTTAATCTTGCTTTAAAATCTCAGGTTTCATTTTTGTAGCTCATACATGCTGTTAATATGCAGTTGGTCTAATAGAATCACAATTCTGTTCTCTTATTGTAAGTAGGGCTGAAACGATTCCTCGAGAAACTCGAGTAATTCGATTACTAAAAATCATTGATTCCAATTTTTCGCATCGAGGCATCGTTTAATCCATACAACTATATACAGCTCACGGTGTTTCGCACTTTTGCACAACGCGTTCACACTGTGAGCAGGTGACGTGAAGAAGCCGAGGGCTGCATCCCAAATCTCATACTTAAACAGTACTTCACGGGACTTAATCCGGGTACTTTTCGCGTACACTTCAATGAATACTATGTTTTTTGGACACGTTCGCCGCTCCTGCGTACTGTTCAGTATGAAGGTTTGCGATTTGAAACACAGCCGAGATTTGATAGCGCGGACTGCAAAATGGTGAGAGAGAAAAAATAGCGAGGAGCGAACAGAACCGGACAGAGAAAACCACAGAAAGCTGGAAAAAACGAAAACTCAGAACAACATCCACACCATCAGAGCGTCTTGTTGATAAGTTTACTTTTCTTCATCGCAACCACCACACGCTTTTTTGAAGGCTTAGGTAAACACACATGTACACGCACACAAACGCCAAATCTACCTCAGCTGACAGATACAATCCTGACAGAATTTTTTTTGGCATCTTACAAATGCCACAAAGCCTCCCAACAAAATATTAAAGCTTTATATGTTCTGCGTGAGCTGTAGCTGAAACTTTTAGTTCTGAAAGTTGCACAAATTAGAGGCAATGTTCATGTATTATTGTTTATTATTATTTATGCCTTAGTTTTAGGTTGCCTGTTTACATTTTTAAAGTATTTGATTTATTTTTGATGTATTTGTTTTTGCATTTCAAAAACGTTTTCTTTAAACTGTCCTGTATGCAAGGAATAAAAATGTACAGAGACATGTCTTATTTAATCTTATATGTATTTATTAAAGCAAAAGTATTTCTTATCCGATTACTCGATTAATTGCTGGAATAATCGATAGAATACTTGATTACAAAAATAATCGATAGTTGCAGCCCTAATTGTAAGTATCTTAATTTTTTGTTTAACCCCTGTAAGTATGGTAACTACATTTATTACATCCTATGAAAATGTAGTAGTGAACATCTTTTAAAACTACTGACCCTGGCCTTGACTAGTCTCACTTAATCACACACATTATCCCCAAGGACTAAACCCCCAGCTTAATGGCTATTACAGCAATGCATGTACATAAACAAGAGCGTCTGCAATACACTTTCTTTTCTTCATTTATTTGTGGCACAAATGGAACCTGTTTTAATATCTGTGTCTTTCCAAGCCGACCTCCTTTTAACTCGGGCAATAAAGGACTGAAATGAAACAAAGAACTGTAAAGAAAAGCTGTGTCTTTGTTTAACAGTGAGATACATTAGATACATAAAACCCTGAGAACAGCTCGAGCAGGAAGCTCGCTCAAGATTAAATGAGGAGTCGGGACGTTCAAGTGTACCGTGCAAGGCCGAAGAGTTTGTTTGTGTTAAAAAAAGGAAAACCAGCTCGTCCACGGGACGCAGCCGGAAATATCAGAAGACACAACTATCATAGTGTACCCCCAAACGAACTAATATGTAGACAATACTTGCTGGGAGGGAGAAAGTGGGGGCAATTCCCATTCCAACTTCTCATCAAGCCACTTACACTTCCCTCCATGCAGCGTCAGGCTTCTGTAACAAAGACCTTTACCAAATCAGACTTAAATAATTAAAGTATGTAGAAAAGGGCAAGATTTGGCTTTGATGAAGTGTATTGGATGCAGAGGAAATGGGTAAGCAGAGGAAGGTACTTAAACTTGCTCAATGTCTAGAGGGATGGAGATGGAGGGTGAGAGGGAACGAAAAAGAGGCTGACGCTGTATTCATGAAGGTCACATTTAGACTGAGCCATGTTTACTAATTAAAGTAATACTTAAATCATGTAGAAAATAAACTCTGTACATAGGGACATGTAACCAGAACATTTTTTATCCTACTTGTGATGGCCTCATAGGACACTTGCAACCACAGTGAGTTTTTATATATAATCTCACTATGGGGAAAATCTATCAGTCTGTTTATCTATCTTATCGATATCTGTCTGTCTGTCTGTCTGTCTATCTATCTTATTGATAGTGGTGTGTCTGTCTATCGTATTGATATCTGTCTGTCTGTCTATCTATCTTATTGATAGTGGTGTGTCTGTCTATCTATCGTATTGATATCTGTCTGTCTGTCTATCTTATTGGTAGTGGTGTGTCTGTCTATCTATTGTATTGATGTCTGTCTGTCTGTCTGTCTGTCTGTCTGTCTGTTCGTCTGTCTGACTGTCTGTTTCTGTCTTTCTCTGTCTGTCTGTGTCTCTCTGTCTGTCTGTCTGCCTGTCTATCTATCTATCTATCTATCTATCTATCTATCTATCTATCTATCTATCTATCTATCATGTGTCTGTCTGTCTATCATGTGTCTGTCTGTCTATCTGTCTCTATCTGTCTGTCTGTCTGTCTGTCTATCTCTATCTATCTGTCTGTCTCTTTGTTTCTGACTGTCTGTCTCTGTCTGTATCTGCCTGCCTTCATATCTATCTATCTATGTGTGTCTGTCTGTGTCTGTCTATCTGTCTGTCTGTCTATCTGTCCGTCTGTCTGTCTGCTTTCTGCCTGTCTGTGTTCAGTCATAGTAAGTCACTTTTGATAAAAGCGTCTGCTAAATCTTTCAATACTTGATGGACTGTAGAAGGTAAAATCTCTTAATCTCTTTCAGTTGTGCAGAGAAAATGTGGTTCTTAATTTGCAGGACATTTTTGCTAAAATGAAATACCAGGAAAAGACAGTTTACAACCCTCTTTATAGCTTTAAGTCATGGTGCAGGGCTTGTTCTGTGTCTGTTGTTGGTTCCCTCTCACAGTGTGTAATTCTCTAGTACAGTTTGCAAAGAAGCAGCTTGCTCCCTCCCTCCTTACATTGATAGTGTAGCATTATTGTGTGGCACATTTGGCCAAAATTCAGTTTATTTATTTATTAAACATCAAATTTATTTTCGATTTACAGCATTTAGCTGATGCTTTTATCCAAAGCAACTTACAGTTATGACCAAATACAGTCCAACCAATTGAGGTTCAAGGGCTTTGCTCAAGGGTCCAACAGTAGCACTTGGCATTGGTGGAATCTGAACAAGCAACCTTCCAATTACTAGTCCAGTAGATTAACCACTAAGCTACCACTGCGACTTCTATGTAGTATCCAGTGCGCTTGTTGCATTAGTGCAAAATTGAAAAAAAAAAATCTTTTGGGATCTTCGAAAAGTTTCCACACTTATATTTTGTTTGGAAATAGTGAGGGCGGGAGGAGGAGTAATTGGTAATAGAGAGCTTATAGTCCGGATTTAGCGCCATCTGAATTCCACCTTTTTGGACGCTCAGAGAAGCTTTAATGGGAAGAAGATTTTCATGTGATGATGATGTGAAAGCAGAGGTGCATCAGTGGGTACACACTCAACTAGAGATGCATGAGTACCGATACTGGTATTTGGTATTTGCCCGATACCGCGCTCATTAACTTGTACTCTTACTCGCAAACGAGGCTCCGATACTAAACATCCGATACCGTGTGCCTAGTGCACGTTGCTGCGTTATGCCTAGTTCACACTACACGACTTTTGCCCTGATTTTCACTCGGCGACTGGTCGGCGCTAGATTTGCCGGCTCGGGAGCAACTCGGCGTTCGCTCGGCGATCAAAACTCGGCTCTCGATCGCTAAGTGTGAACTATCCAACAACTCGATCCGACCGGCTCACCGAGCGCTCGAGTTTTCTAGCATGTCAGATATCTGATCTGAGATGTGCGACTGGGAATGAGTGACATGTCGAACAGCCAATGAGAACGCAGGATACGGTGTAAGGGGAAACGCAGGAGAGGAGTGTAAACAGGTGGGACAGGAAGAAAATATAGTTTATATCAGAATACACCGGCACACACACGTTTTACAGTATTTCTGATCTGATCGTTCTCTACAAAACATAACAACAAAACACCAACATTTCAAACATATTTATTAACCTCCAACTCACTACAAAACAATCCATGCTATTCGTGTTGCCAAATCCACTCAGATTCATTTATTTTTCCTCCTTGATTTCATCACATCAGCGCACAAACACTTTGATCACTTGCTATTTGTTGACGTGCATTTTTGGACGTGGTATCATTAAACTTCTCGTCACTTCTCACATGTGTTTTTGTTTAAAAGAAAAACGGTATTCTAAATAGGTATTGGTATCAGTATCGGCAAGTACAAAAATACATGTACTTGTACTCGTACTCGATTGGGAAAAAATGGTATCGATGCATCCCTACACTCAACCAAAAACGTTTTTTGCTGATGGCATTAAAAAGTTAGTACGATGCTGGGAAAAATGCATCAGAAAGTGACTATGTAGAAAAGTGATGTCATTTGTTTTTGAAATTCCTAATAAATAAGAGTAAAAAAAGGAAGAAACTTTTTGAAGAACCCTCATGTCTTTAAGCTAAGTGGGTAAAGTCTTTAAATGTTCGTAATAATGCATAATTGTGGAAAAAAGGGATGACACGATGAAATAAAAAAACTGAGAGCTGGGTTGAGTGATAATAGAAAAGGCAAAGATGACTTTGATGCAGGTCATATCCACGTCACAATTAATATTTACACTGCAGCATCAGAAGACGGGGTTGAAGGAAGGACTTCTGATTAGCTGTATTATTCACAATACAAACGTCTTCTAATTTTTTCGTTTTTTTTTTATATCTTTCCATGATAAAAGGCATCAGATCCATAAAAGCACTTGGTTAAAGATCACTCCTTGTTTCAGCTTTTCTCATCTTTGTACCTTCTTGTTTCCCCTGTGGCCAGTTTCAATTTTTTCTGATTTATGTCCCCTCGGTTTCCATGCTGAAGATCTCCAAGAAAAAGAAGTCTGAGCATGTCTGCCTCGCTTTAGCCTGTAGAAAACGTTTTTTCTTCTCTTTCTCTTTCTCTCTGCTTTTCCTAACACTACCCCAGAGTTGTCAAAACTTCTATCCTTACCTCTGTAACTTTCATCTTTACTTCTGAGAGTGCTTCGAGATTTTACATATTTTTGCCCAAATTACATTTGCGCCACCTTTCTCGTCCCAGTACTAATCCAATCTGTCTGTTGTTCTGAAGTTACACTTTTCCCCCTGTTGCCAGCTTGGTTCTGATTGCTATGGTAATGTCGCAGATGTGCCTATGCTGTGGGATGCAAAGGAGGCAAATAATAGCCAGTTAAGCTGCTTTCTAGACTAGCTGTGCCACTGAGCGGCAAGCTTTAAAAGAGCCCATGAGAGGGTTGAATTCAGACCCACGCTCACTTCCTTTACCTCCTTATCTTCAATTAATTGCTTTTCTTTAACATTCAACTCCCTCAGTCATTACTCCTCTATGCTCTTCCAACAGCATTCCTTACTGCCCCTCTGTCTTACCCTTTACATCCTCATCTTCAATCAATTGCTTGCCTTTCACCTCCATCCTGCACCCAACAGCCTCCATTACTGCCCCTCTGTGTTACCCTTTACTCCTCATTTTCAATCAATTGCTTTCCTTTTACATTCAACTCCATCACTTATTAATCCTCTATGCTTCAACCAACATCCTTCCTTAATGCCCCTCTGTCTTACCCTGTACCCCCTCATATTTTATCAGTTGCTTTCCTTTTACATTCAACTCTCTCACGCTTTACCCCTCCATCCGGCACCCAACATCCTTCATTACGGCTCCTCTGTCGTACACTTTACCCCATCATCTTCAATCAATTGCTTTCCTTTAACATTCAACTCACTTCAACACCCAACAGGTTTCCTTACTGCCCCTCTTTCTTACCCTTTGCCCCCTCTAATTTATCAGTTGCTTTTCCTTAACATTCAACTTTCTTACCTTTAAACCCTCCATCCTGTATGCTAAAGCCTTACTGCCCCTCTTTATTACCCTTTACCCCATCATGTTTTATCGGTTGCTTTCCTTTAACATTCAGCTCCCTTAGTTTTTACCCTTCCACCCTGCACCCAACATCCTTCCTTACTGCCCCTCTATATTACCCTGTACCCACTCATATTTTAACAGTTGCTTTTCTATAATATTTAACTACCCCACTTGTTTACTCCTCCATCCTGCACCCAACATCCTTCTTTACTTCCCTTCTGTCGTACCTCATCTTTAATCAATTGCTTTCCTTTAATATTAACTCCCTTCAACACCATACAGCCTTCCCTACTACCCGTCTGCCTTACCCCTTACCCCTTCATCTTCAATGAATTGCTTTCCTTTAACATTCAACTTCCTTAGTATTTACCCCTCCATCCTGCACCCTATAGCTTTCCTTACTGCCCCTCTGTATTACCCTTTACCCTGTTATCTTCAATTAATTGCTTTTCATTAACATTCAACTCCCTACATTGAGCCCCTCCATCCTGCACCCAACTGCCTTCCTTACTCTGTCTTACCCTTTACCCCCTCATTTTCAATCAATTGCTTTACTTTTACATTCAACTCCCTTACTCACTACTCCTCAATTCTGCACCCAACAGCATTCCCTACTGCCCCTCTGCCTTACCCTTTACCCCCTCATATTTTATCAACTTAATTTTCTTTAATATTTAACTTCCTACATTGAACCCCTCCATCCTGCACCCAACAGCCTTTCATACTGCCTCTCTTTCTTACCCTTTACCCCATCATATTTTATCAGTTGCTTTCCTTTTACACTCAACTCTTTCACACTTTACCCCTCCATCCTGCACCCAACAGCATTCCTTACTGCCCCTCTGTTGTACACTTTACCCCCTCATCTTCAATCAATTGCTTTACTTTTACATTTGGCTCTCTCATGCTTTACCCCTCCATCCTGCACCCAACAGCCTTCCTTACTGCCCCTCTGTCTTACCCTTTATTCCCTCATCAATCAATTGCTTTTCTTTAACATTGAGCACCCTCACTCTTTACCCCTCCATCCTGCATCCAAAAACCTTCCTTACTGCCCCTCTTTCTTACTCTTTACCCCCTTTTATTTTATCAGTTGCTTTCATTTATTATTCAGCTCCCTTACTTTTTACCCCTTCACCCTGCACCCAATAGCCTTTCTTACTGCCCCTCTGTCTTACCCTTTACCCCTTCATCTTTAATCAGTTGCTTTTCTTGAATGCTTACCTCTCTCACTTTTTACCCTTCCATCCTGCACCCAACAGCCTTCCTTTTTGCCCCTCTGTCTTACCCTTTACTCCTCATTTTCAATCAACTGCATTTTTTTTACATTTTACTCTCTCGCGCTTTACCCCGCCATCCTGCATCCAAAAACTTCCTTACTGTCCCTCTGTCTTACCCCTTCATCATTAATCAGTTGCTTTTCATTAATGTTTACCTCTCTCACTCTTTACCCTTCCATCCTGCACCCGACAGCCTTCCTTACCCCTCTTTCTTACCCTTTGCCCCCTCTAATTTATCAGTTGCTTATCCTTAGCATTCAACTTCCTTACCTTTAAATCCTCCATCCTGTACCTAGTAGCCTTTCTTACTGCCCCTCTTTATTACCCTTTACCCCCTCATCTTCAATCAATTGCTTTCCTTTAACATTCAACTCCCTCACTATTTACCCCTACATCCTGCACTCAATAGCTTCCCTTACTGACTGTATTACTCTGTATTACCCTTTACCCTGTTATCTTCAATTAATTGCTTTTCATTAACATTCAACTCCCTACAGTTAGCCCCCCATCCTGCATCCAACATCCTTTCTTACTGCCCCTCTGTCTTACCCTTTACCCCCTCATATTTTATTAATTGCTTCCCTTTTACATAAAACTCCCTAGATTAAACCCCTCCATCCTGCACACAACAGCCTTCCTTGCTGCCCCTCTGTCTTACCCTTTACCCCTCAAATTTTATCAGTTGCTTTTCCTTTACATTCAACTTCCTCACTCTTTACCCCTCCATCCCACACCTAACAGCCTTCCTTACTGCCCCTCTATCTTACCCTTTACTCTCTCATATTCATTCACTTGCTTTTCTTTAACATTCAACCCCACCACTCTTTACCCCTCCATCCCACACCCAACAGCCTTCCTTACTGCCCCTCTTTCTTACTCTTTACCTCCTCATATTTTACCATCCTTTACCATCCTCCACCTAACTGCATTCATCATCTTAGTTCTGCAGCCCTGCTTTCTTTACCACCCTTTCATTCTGCACCAAGTTTTGTTCCCTACCACCCTTTCTTCACTGTACCTCTTTATTCTCCACCTGTTTTCCTTCCACCCCTTTTTCTTATCCTTTACCTTATCTGTTTTTTTACCACTTTACTCTTTCATTTTCCACCCAACTTCTTTCCTTGGTACAAAACACTTAGCATTTCCATCTTCACTAATCTATTCTCACCGCTCCTTTCCTTACCATCCCTCCCCATTGCCCTTTATTCCCACTCATTTATCCGTTCCCTCTCCAACCCTCCCATATCTCCCCACTGTAACATTTTACCAAGCTTCCCACCATGTTTGTATGTTTGCATGGGAACAATGTGGCATTGTTATTCAATTATCAGGCCCATTTAGCTATTACGCCCTCACTTACAGTGCAACGAAGGCTCGAGAGCAGCGCTCGTTCCTGTCCGCACGCAATCCTGCCTCGTTTGTATTCCTGCACTGGTCCCGTGGAATTGTTCATGCTTTAATTATTCTCTTTCATAACAGGATCAAAGGTGCTGCTAGCACCACTAAGCCCCCATTTTCATTCAGGCGCACACTCACGCAATTATTTTTTAACATTTACTATGAATGTGATTCATTATTCAAAGCGTGTTGCGCTGTAACTGTTCCGTTTTAGCTCCACTACACTAACGTGTGTGATCAGACTTCATGTGCAGGGTGGATTATATACATTAGTGTAGTTTTGCAAGGCCAGATACTTCATTTCTTATGAGATTTAATATTTTGGAGTTAAAAAGCATTTTTAAAAAGAATGATTACGGCCAGAGTAGCCATAAGTAACCACAATATCAAGTTGCCCATCATTAAGGCTACAACAGTCTCCATTTTTATTGAGTCTCATTTGATCAAAAAATGCTGGTGGGGTCACCTCTTTGTTTCTACACTCACTGTCCATTTTATCAGCTCCACTTACCATGCAGAAGCACTTTAAAGTTCTACAATTACTGACTGTAGTCCATCTGTTTCTCTACATACTGTTTCACCCTGTTCTTTAATGGTCAGGACCCCCTCAGGGCCACCACAGAGCAGGTATTATTTAGATGGTGGATCATTCTCAGCACTGCAGAAACAATGACGTGGTGGTGGTGTGTTAGTGTGTGTTGTGCTGGTATGAGTGGATCAGACACAGCAGTGCTGCTGGAGTTTTTAAATACTGTGTCCACTCACTGTCCACTCTATTAGACACTCCTACCTAGTTGGTCCACCTTGTAGATGTAAAGTCAGAGATGATCGCTCATCTATTGCTGCTGTTTGAGTTGGTCATCTTCTAGACCTTCATCAGTGGTCACAGGACGCTGCCCATGGGGCGCTGTTGGCTGGATGTTTTTGGTACGTGGACTATTCTCAGTCAAGCAGTGACAGTGAGGTGTTTAAAAACTCCATCAGCATTGCTGTGTCTGATCCACTCATACCAGCACAACACACACTAACACACCACCACCATGTCAGTGTCACTGCTGAGAATCACCCAACACCCAAATAATACCTACTCTGTGGTGGTCCTGGGAGAGTCCTGACCATTGAAGAACAGCATGAAAGGGGGCTAACAAAGCATGCAGAGAAACAGATGGACTACAGTCAGTAATTGTAGAACTACAAAGTGCTTCTATATGGTAAGTGGAGCTGATAAAATGGACAGTGAGTGTAGAAACAAGGAGGTGGTTTTAATGTTATGGCTGATTGGTGTAGATCTTTTGTTGGGTTGAGGTCAATAATAAATAATAATAATACTTTATATTTATATAGGTATTCAGAGAAAAGTTAGGTTTTTAGCTGAGCTTTGAAACTGCAGCGTGATCTCGGCCCACTATGGGGCCTCTGTAAGCCTAGAGGGGGGTCCTATTGCATTTGATAATCATATGTGATGGGACGGGAAAATCAATAGGCTATTGGCGTACAGGAGCTTTCTTGAGATGTCATATCAAACTACCCAAAGCCTATGCTGGGTCTTTTTGAACAGACAAATATTTGATTTGCCCACCTCAAAGGGGGAAAAGTAAATGGACGGTGACTATAAAAGATTTCGATTCAGTTGTTGATGCAGATCCAGCTAAAGCAGACCCAGAGGAGGAAGCTCCCACCACCAGTTCACCAGAAGTAAACACAATACATGAACCAGAATCTGAAAATACCAAGATATTTACCTTCATCATGGTTTCATCGATTTTTTCATAAACATGAAGACAATACCTTTTGTCATCCTTGCTGAAAGTGTAAGAATAGTCTAATAGAAAAAGAATCGAGAATTGCTGATGTAGAGGAGCAAATAGTGGACCTGCCACCCATAGTGTAGAGCCTATACTAACAGACCAGCATCAGAGGACCTTAGACTGCATGATGGGGCATGCAGATAGGTGGAGCCTAAAGTCACTACACAGATGTCCCTTCTGTAGACATAGATCAGGAGAGGAGCCGCTCAGGTGGCGCAGCAGTAAAAACACACGCTGGAACCAGAGCTGGGATCTCGAATACATCGTATGGAATCTCGGCTCTGCCTGTCGGCTAGGCTGAGCGGCCACATAAACAACGATTGGCCTGTTGTTCAGATATGGGTGGGATTAAGCCGGATAGGGTCTCTCTCTCATAACTAATGCAATTACAACCTTTGCTGGCTGATTGATGGCGCCTGCACATGAGAAAAGCTGAGCTGCAGTGTAGGTGATAAGATGCATTTGGCATGCCCATGTGCATTCTCCTCAATCAGAGCAGGGATCAGCATTGGTAAAGAGGAAGCATGATGCAATCTGGCAATTGGACACGTTAAAAAGGGAGAAAAAAACGGGAGAAAATGCATTAAAAAAAAAAAAAAAAAAAAAAAACAGGAGAGACAAGAGACAAGGGGTCTGTCCGAAAACCTAGTAAGCTGCCTACTTAGGAAGCTGCCTAAGTAGGGAGGATTCTAATGAGACGTCACCACAGTTTTCACTTACTAAATTAACACAGTTAGCCTCAGGGCTTTAAACAAATGAGCTGAGGTGAAACAACCTGCTAGCATGCCAGCTAACATCTCCGTCCGTGTACTGAAAATGGTACATTACATGGAAAATACATTGTCACTGACGAACTTGAACTTGCAAATAATTGACACTTGTACACGTTTATACAAATTAAAAATCAATGAAAATGGCCACTCAGGTGGTGCAGCGGTAGAAAAAACACGCTAGCACACCAGAGCTGGGATTTCGAACACGTCATATCGAATTTCAGGTCTGCCATCCAGCTGGGCTGGGCGGCGACATGAACAACGATTGGCTGTTGTTCAGAGGGTGGGCCGGACCAGGGTTCCTCATAACTGGTGCAATTACGACCTCTGCTGGCTGATTGATGGCACCTGCACAGAATTGAGAAATAATGCAGATCAGGGTGTGGCTCTTCGTGCACATGACTGATCCACATATGAACTCGCCTTGGGCAGATGAAAAGATGCTGTCGGTACTGCACACGTGTCGGAGGGGGCATGTGACAGTTGCGAAGTGCCTCAGTCAGCAGTGGAGGGTGGTATCGGTGGAGGTGAAGCGTAACGCAATCAGGGTAATTGAGTCAATGAGAATTTATTTACATTTGAAAAGCACTGCATCCGTCCATTATATTTATAATTTTTTTGTGAAAAAAATTGTGCCGCACTGAATGCTGGGATTGCCTTCACCGCTAAGGAAGCATTGGATGCTCTCTCATTATTCAGTCAGAATATCGCTTAGAATTAAGGCACCTCAGTAGCCAGCATTTTAAGGCTGTCTATGTAGAGAGCTCACTAGGTTTTCGGACAGACCCAAGGTCAGAGTTTGAGGTGCCTCCATTCATTCTGGGTACTACAAGAGCTTATATAGACACATACACTATATTGCCAAAATTATTTACTCACCCAACCAAATAATTAAATTCAGGTGTTGCAATCACACAGGTGTATAAATCCAAGCACCTAGGCATGCAGACTGCTTCTACAAACATTTGTGAAAGAATGGGTCTCCCTCAGGAGCTCAGTGAATTCCAGCGTGGTACCGTGATAAGATTCCACCTGTGCAACAAGTCCAGTCATGAAATTTCTACTAAATATTGCTACTAAATATTCCACAGTCAACTGTCAGTGGTATTATAACAAAGTGGAAGCGATTGGGAAGTTTGGTGGAGGGGAGGATTATGGGGTGGGGTTGTTTTTCAGGAGTTGGGCTCGGCCCCTTAGTTCCAGTAAAAGGAACACTTAATGCTTCAGCATACCAAGAGATTTTGGACAATTTCATGCCCCCAACTTTGTGGGAACAGTTTGAGGATGGCCCCTTCCTGTTCTAACATGACTGCGCACCATAAAGGTCCATAAAGACATGGATGAGCGAGTTTGGTGTGGAAGAACTTGACTGGCCTGCACAGAGTCCTGACCTCAACCCGATAGAACACATTTGGGATGAATTAGAGCAGAGACTGTGAGCCAGGCCTTCTCATCCAACATCAGTGTCTGACCTCACAAATGCGCTTCTGAAAGAATGATCAAAAATTCCCATAAACACACTCCTAAACCTTGTGGAAAGCCTTCCCAGAAGAGTTGAAGCTGTTATAGCTGCAAAGGGTGGGCCGACATCATATTAAACCCTATGGATTAAGAATGGGATGTCACTCAAGTTCATATGCGTGTGAAGGAAGACGAGCGAATACTTTTGGCAATATAGTGTACCTCTAAAATAGGCTTAACAGTTAGTTAGAAGAAGTGGGATAGAAAAGGATGTTAAAAACAACGGTAGATGCATTCTGTAACTACAAGCCAATATAACTGAAGACGGATGAGAGTGACTTCTTGGTGTATAGCAAGACTCTTGCTGCAGAGTTTAGGATATACTGTAATGAACGTAGAGTTTTAGCCAGTACACCATAAAACAAGTAATTACAGTATTCTAATCTGGATTTAATGAAAGCATGCACCAGGATCTCAGCATCTTTAAAAGCGAGCGTAGGGCGAACTCAGCAATGTTGCAGAGATTAAAGAAATGCAGCCTGTTTGCAAGGGGCACAGTCATTCTGAAACAGAAATGGATCTTTGCCAATCTGATGCCACAAAGTAAAAAGCATTTTTACACATCGGTTAGCAATGGGTGTGGCTGAAACAGCCGAACACAATAATGAGGAGTGTCAAGATATTTTTGTCATGTAGTGTCAGAGACCTAGGAGAGGCTGAGTTGTGACAGAGGCAGGGATTGACAGAATGGGTGTAGACATACCTGATCAGTCTCTGTTCCAACAGACTGTTACTTACACAACCACATTCTTTAACCTAATACAGAAAACCACAACTGGAAAACAGACAGGATTGTTTTTCTTTTCCTTCATTTTTTTGTGTTGTGCTTGATATTACTTAGATTAACATCTTTTGAAGTTTGCTTTTTTGACCCCCCTCCCCCCCCCCCCTTTTGTAATTTTCCTGCTTATTCAGGAGCTTTGATTTTTTTTTTTTTTCTTATTTGCTTTAACTAAGGTATAGAACAAGTGAACTGCACAGAGACTACGTGTGATACACGTTTGACACTTATGGGAATTTGATTGACGCTTTTATCCTAAGTGACTTTATTTATTTATTTATTACCTTGAAACTCAACGTCTTTTAAACTCAACGGCATATACAGTATATATATATATACAGTGTATCACAAAAGTGAGTACACCCCTCACATTTCTGCAAATATTTCATTATATCTTTTCATGGGATAACACTATAGACATGAAACTTGGATATAACTTAGAGTAGTCAGTGTACAGCTTGTATAGCAGTGTAGATTTACTGTCTTCTGAAAATAACTCAACACACAGCCATTAATGTCTAAATAGCTGGCAACATAAGTGAGTACACCCCACAGTGAACATGTCCAAATTGTGCCCAAATGTGTCGTTGTCCCTCCCTGGTGTCATGTGTCAAGGTCCCAGGTGTAAATGGGGAGCAGGGCTGTTAACTTTGGTGTTTTGGGTACAATTCTCTCATACTGGCCACTGGATATTCAACATGGCACCTCATGGCAAAGAACTCTCTGAGGATGTGAGAAATAGAATTGTTGCTCTCCACAAAGATGGCCTGGGCTATAAGAAGATTGCTAAACTGAGCTACAGCATGGTGGCCAAGGTCATACAGCGGTTTTCCAGGACAGGTTCCACTCGGAACAGGCTTCGCCAGGGTCGACCAAAGAAGTTGAGTCCACGTGTTCGGCGTCATATCCAGAGGTTAGCTTTAAAAAATAGACACATGAGTGCTGCCAGCATTGCTGCAGAGGTTGAAGACGTGGGAGGTCAGCCTGTCAGTGCTCAGACCATACGCTGCACACTGCATCAACTCGGTCTGCATGGTCGTCATCCCAGAAGGAAGCTGACGCACAAGAAAGCCTGCAAACAGTTTGCTGAAGACAAGCAGTCCAAGAACATGGATTACTGGAATGCCCTGTGGTCTGACGAGACCAAGATAAACTTGTTTGGCTCAGATGGTGTCCAGCATGTGTGGTGGCGCCCTGGTGAGAAGTACCAAGACAACTGTATCTTGCCTACAGTCAAGCATGGTGGTGGTAGCATCATGGTCTTGGGCTGCATGAGTGTTGCTGGCACTGGGGAGCTGCGGTTCATTGAGGGAAACATGAATTCCAACATGTACAGTAACATTCTGAAACAGAGCATGATCCCCTCCCTTCGAAAACTGGGCCTCATGGCAGTTTTCCAACAGGATAACGACCCCAAACACAACCTCCAAGATGACAGCTGCCTTGCTGAGGAAGCTGAAGGTAAAGGTGATGGATTAAACCCAATTGAGCACCTGTGGCGCATCCTCAAGTGGAAGGTGGAGGAGTTCAAGGTGTCTAACATCCACCAGCTCCGTGATGTCATCATGGAGGAGTGGAAGAGGATTCCAGTAGCAACCTGTGCAGCTCTGGTGAATTCCATGCCCAGGAGGGTTAAGGCAGTGCTGGATAATAATGGTGGTCACACAAAATATTGACACTTTGGGCACAATTTGGACATGTTCACTGTGGGGTGTACTCACTTATGTTGCCAGCTATTTAGACATTAATGGCTGTGTGTTGAGTTATTTTCAGAAGACAGTAAATCTACACTGCTATACAAGTTGTACACTGACTACTCTAAGTTATATCCAAGTTTTATTTCTATAGTGTTGTCCCATGAAAAGATATAATAAAATATTTGCAGAAATGTGAGGGGTGTACTCACTTTTGTGATACACTGTATATATATATATATATATATATATATATATATACTGTATATGCCGTTGAGTTTAAAAGACGTTGAGTTTCAAGGTATTTTTTCCCATAAACATGTATGGGAAACCTGTTAATGGGTGCTACTGGGACTTCGTCTGTCTGTCTGTCTGTCTGTCTGTCTGTCTGTCTGTCTATCTGTCTATCTAAAACCCATCCATCCATCCATCCATCTATCTATATATATATATACAGTATATATATATATATATATATATATATATATATATATATATATAGATCTACCTACCTATCCATCCATCCATCCATCCATCCATCCATCCATCCATCCACCCACACCGCCCATCCATCCATCCATCCATCCATCCATCCATCCATCCATCCATCCACCCACACCGCCCATCCATCCATCCATCCATCCATCCATCCATCCATCCATCCATCCACCCACACCGCCCATCCATCCATCCATCCATCCATCCATCCATCCATCCATCCATCCATCCATCCATCCATCCATCCATCCATCTATCTATCTATCTATCTATCTATCTATCTATCTATCTATCTATCTATCTATCTATCGATCTACCTACCTACCTATCCATCCATCCATCCATCTGAATACAGTGCGAGCAAATGACACTTAAGGACCTTGCTCAGGTGTCCAACAGTTACAACTTGGGTGGTAGGAATTGAACCAGTGACCTTCTGATCATTAGTTAAGTACATTTACCACTAAGCTACCACAGCCATTAAAATGAGCTTTGGTGCAGTTTAGTTCATGAACAAAAAAAGGAAGTGTTTTAAAGATCTGTCCAAACTGTATATGTGCACCCAGTCTGTACAGCACGAGTCCAGGATTGTCCTGAGGTGATGATATTCATGTAGAATGCAGCCAGAAAATACATCTTCTTATACTGACTGAATTGTTTCTTCATTACAAACTTTAAAGAAACAACACAGTCAGTAATTAAAGTATCAATTGTGGGCCAGGCTCAGTCATCCAACAGCAGTGTCTGAAACACTCGAACTTAATATTATAAAGGGGTGGAGGCACACTTTTGGCTATATTGATGAGGCCTGTTTAGAAATGTCCTCCATCAGCCAATCAGATATACGAATCTTTTGTAGCCAAGATGTAAGTATGTAAGAACAGGTACTGTTACTTATACCCAGTGCTACTCTAGCTGTTAGTTAGTGTTTGTGTGTGCGTGTGTGTGTTAATTAAGACGTCATGCAGCTCGAGGGTATCGAAGACAGACGCTTCATTGATCGGCGGGCCTTGGCAGAGTCGCGTTTGACCGATACACGGTCGATGCAGCCCGTCACACTGATTGATCACCAATACTCAGTCACGGTTATTGATCGAGCCCGTTTAGTGACGCACAGCTCGGCTCACACCGTGCCGGAAGAAGTAGTGCAATAAACCTCTTTTGTTTACTTCCTTTCCTTTTCCTCACGCACACACACACACACACACACACACACTATCCTGGCCAGAACACAGGATTGAAGATTTCCGCCGGGACGCTTCATTTCCTGTGTGTGAATGATGGCTCTTTTACAATAATGACTCTGCCTAAGCTCAGCTTTGCTGTTTCCGTTTAGGTTTTACTGTTTGCCTGTTTATATTATTACCGCATAATTACACACGCCCGACTCTCCACTCACCTCTTTTCAAGCCTGTGTAATCATCGCTGGTTTTACTGCTCAGCACCTGGATGATTTGTGTTTACGCCGAAGCTGTAGAGTCATTAATATCCGATATATTTATGTACGAACAGCGCTAATACCGAGCACAGTCTGTGATATTTTTCTTGCGCTAACTAGATTTCACAAGCTTCGAGCCTTAATGATGGGAAAAGGGAGCCAGAGAAATGAAACATCTTAATTCTACACCTCTCAAATCCTGAGGCCCGCTCATAAAATAATCCTAAATGAGAATGTCTAATCATTTCCTGAGTTACTAAAACCTTTTTATAAATTATTTATAATGCAGCAGGCACAAATATGGGTCCATGCAACTCTGCTAATGTTTTAGTTCAGCAACATGCAGTAAATGATATGCTTCCAACTTTGTGGCTGTAAAATGTGCAGTAGGCCTCTTTTTTATTCCATCTGGTATCACTGGTATCAAAGCAAAGGAAATAAGGACATTGTAAAGACAAGGATGGCATTGGGCGGCACAGTGGCTTAGTGGGTAGCACTGTCGCCTCACAGCAAGAAGGTCCTGGGTTTGATCCCCAGGTGGGGCGGTCCGGGTCCTTTCTGTGCGGAGTTTGCATGTTCTCCCTGTGTCCGCGTGGGTTTCCTCCGGGTGCTCCGGTTTCTTCCCACAGTCCAAAAACATGCCACCAGGCTAATTGGAAACACTGAATTGTCCTATAGATACCTAGCCGCTGGGATGCACAGACCAGTGCATTGTAGTGCCGGTCCCAAGCCCGGATAAAATAGGGAGGGTTGTGTCAGGAAGGGCATCCGACGTACAAACTGTGCCAAATCCCGCCGGCGACCCCTAACGGGAAGAAGCCAGAAATGCCGACCCCGTAACCGAAAAACGGTACAAAGGCTGAGGAACAAGAAGAGTAAAGACAAGGATGGCATTAATAAACTCTAACATATTTGGGAGGAATTGGAATGTTGATTGCCGACCAGGACTTCTCTTCTAACATCAGTGCCTGTTACAGACTCAGATTGTGTATATAACCCTCTTATGCCAAGTTCACACTACATGACTTTAGGAGTTGCCGGATCGCACTACACAACTGGATCTTTTGCAATCGGGAGTCTTTTAAGTTGTCGTGTTTTACAGGGGGTCACACACTAAACAATCTATCACCAGGATAAGTCGGTCGGGTCTCCCAAACTACGTTTTGTCACAAAAATGAAACCTTGTCCAAAAATGCACTTCAACAATAAGCAAGTGATCAAAATTGTTTGTGCGCTGATGTGCAGCATAAAAGCAAAGAGGAAAAATAATGAATCCGAGTGGATTTGGCAACACGACCAGCAGGGATTGTCTGTTCTGTAGTGAGTTGGGTATTATGGATTGGCGTGGAAGATAGGGTCACAAATACTGTAAAGCTTGCGTGTGTGTCGATGTATTCTAATAGAAACTATATTATGCCCCTAAACCACATTTACAACTCCTCCCCACAGGTTTCCCAACCCTGTATCTTGCATTCTCATTGGCTGTAGTTCGACACCGCATTCACTGCCAGTCAACCGACTGATCCAGATATTTAACATTCTAGATATTTTTCTTCAGGAGCTCGGATCAAGTTGTTGAACAGTTCACACATAGCGATCAAGAGTCGAGTTTTGATCGCCGAGCGAACGCCGAGTTGTCTCCGAGCTGGCACATCTAGCGGCGACCAGTAGGCGAGAGAAAATCAGGGCAAAAATCGTGTAGTGTCAACTAGGCATTAGATGAATGGGGTCTGTCATAGTCAGGAGGGGGGTGGAATATACATGTGGTAACATCATTGCTTGTGGTTTTGTGTATAGCTTTAGGGGTGGCACAGTGGATTGGTCGCCTCACTGCAAAAAGGTCCTGGGTTCGATTCCCAGGTGGAGCGGCCGCCTTTCTGAGTGGAGTTTGCGTGGTGAGGTGTCTTTTACCATTATTATTTTTAGAGGCACAGCAGTCAATGATGTTAGCCCACTACCACTGGGATCCAGAGTTCATCTACATACTGACATGACTAGATATGACCGTTAGCGCTATTCCACCAAAAGAACTCTGGTTCTTGAACCGGTTCTGTTTGGGTTTCTTTGAACTTGTCCTGGGTTCGATTCCCAGGTGGAGCGGCCGGGGGCCTTTCTGTGTGGAGTTTGCGTGGTCTCTTCGTGTCTGCGTGGGTTCCTCCGGGAGCTCACAGTCCAAAGACATGCAAGTGAGATGAATTAGAGGTGCAAATTTGTCCATGACTGTATGATATTGAACTGATGAATTACTTGTTCTGTCATGAATGTAACCAAAGTGTACTTTGCTTTGTAACAAGCCTTTGGTGAGGTGTCCACATATTTTTGGCCATATTGTACAGTATATTTAGATTAGCAGTACTCTTTATGGACCAAATTAGGTGTGAGTGAGTGAGTAGGTGAGTGAGTGTAGGAGTGTGTAGCATCCTGCATGATATTGCTGTACTATACGAGGTGTATTCCAGCCGTATGAACCATGTTACCAATTGGCCCTAGAACCACCAGGACCAAGATTATTTTCTGACATCGGGGGCTTCAGCTTTCTATGTCCTGATTTGTATATCATTTTTTATGGAGGATCAAAATCCATAGACGTTTGGATCAAATCTGATGTATGAATGTTTATAAATGAGTCTCCAGCCCTTGTTACGTCCTACTGATTGGCTCTCATCAATCAGGGTGTAAATACTCAATAAAAGCTGTGCTTGCTTGACTTGTAATGACGTTTAAAAAAAAAACAAAAAAAAAAAAACACACCAGTGTCTGTGTGTAGATTGATAGGATGATTTACAAGTTGTTTAGAATCCATGAGTCTGGTTTTGCTCAGCTTGAAGTAAACAACAAGGTTATGGTTTGGTTTTGTGACGCTGTCGTGTTCCAAGCTTATTCACATTTTCACAGGTGGGTGTTTGTAAAGCAGTGTAACTTCTCACTAAGATTTTAACATTAATATTTTTAGAATAACTGGGGCGGCGCTCGGGAGGCACACCGGTCAATTATGTTAACCTACTAACGCTGGGATCCAGAGTTTAAGCGTCTACATACAGACATGATTAGATAGATTAGATAGAACTAGAGATGTACCGATCGGGGTTTTTGGCACCGATTCCGATCTCCGATCTCCTTTCAGGGATATCGGCCGATTCCGATAGGGGGGGGGGGGGGGGGGGGTTGCAAATTTAGCAGTAAATAAAGTACATCAAACAATTATTTTTTGTACCCACAGGAGACATATTTCATTAGTCTAACTGACCACACACACGCAGGTTTAATGTTATCCAGTTCAGTCTGAAAAAACCTTAAAAAGAGCCTCACAGTGAAGATAAACCGGAGCAGCGTGTGTGTGTGTGTGTTTGTGTCTTTAAGAGAAATGATCTGTTCACTGTATCGCTTAAAGTGATTCACGAGTCGATTCATTTTTCGCGAAGCGTAAGTTTCTCTTCTCAGTTATCTCTCCGTGTTTACTGTTATTAATTAATGTCGTGGTTTTAAATAAACCCCAGCTACTACAGAACATTTTGTGTGACTCTCTTACATTAAAAAGCTCAATTAAAAAGCTTAATTAAACTGCTATTACCACAGATCTGTAACCGAGTCAGACTCGTTCTGTCTAAGGAGCTAAAGTTTTCTGATTATCCTAAAAGTTCAGCCGATGATCCTGAACTAACGAATTTGGTAATGAATAAACTTTTGCCTCCAATTGGCTCTGTAACGTTTTCTGTTCTCATCTACATCACAAGCAAGAACCACTTACGATTTACCAAAGTGAACCAGGAGTTTATATAACGTGCTGATAGAATCGACTCAGATGGGGTCGGGTTGAATTATCTAATAAATATTTCAATCAGCAAAATTACATCGTATGTATGATGCACAACGTTAATGATGTTATTTTAGGTCATGAAGAGCTTTCACGAAGGTTTCTGTACGATTGTTGACGAATGTTGATGTGAAGGTTGGTGCTTTGTATAGCTCCAAGTCTGGATCAATCCACTGAGCTGTTAAGCTTAACGTGATCTTTTATATATCACACGATCGGATCGGCTACTTTTAGGAAATATCGGCCGATCGCCGATAGCATATTTTGATTAAAAATCGGCCGATACCGATTCATAGCCGATCGATCGCTCCATCTCTAGATAGAACTCTGGTTCTTGAACCGGATCTGTTTGGGTTTCTTTGAACTTTGGTGCTTTTTAGAGAACTGGTCTGCATTTCACCAGTTTTTGCTTGGCTTAAGCAGTAGGGATGTAACGATGCATCACAAGACGGTTAAAAATTGGTTCACATGTGTAACGATTCAAATCGGTTTACATGTATAATGAATCGATATTCACTTTAAACAGCAGAAGGCACTGGCGCTATTCACCTCGCCTGGTTGACGTTACTACAGGGTTGCCAGGTTCGGAATTTTCCAGCCAAATGTATTTATGTGAGGAAACTTTCTTTATTTGTATTATTCATTTATTTATTTAATGTGGGATTTGTTTTAAAGTTTAATTTTACACAAAAAGGGAAATGTGCAGCATTGTTTTGCATAGTTTGTACCTACCTCAGAAATAAAAGGGCACTCATTATTTAGATAAATAAAATATTGTATTTTTTTATAGAGAAATAATAAAAGGAAACTTTGTCATAATTTGTCTTCAGTTTAATATTGCTTAAAAAATCTGGAAAAAATCGTATCGTGAACCCAGTATCGTGAATCGCATCGTATCGTGGGTAGAGTGTATCGTTAAGCAGTGTGGTAAAACGACACGAACATCTGTTTGTGTCAAATAACCATCAAATCCACTCTAAAAGCGTCCACATATATCTGTGTTTAGCTGGATTTAATTCACTGTGTGGTGGTTTTTACTTTTAAACTTGTGTTATGCAGCTCTTGGCTCTGAGAAATGCTGAGTATCAGCTTTTCAGGGCGAGTCAACGTAAAGCTTAACAAAAAATCATAATGTGCCATAAAGAGTCAACATATGAACACTACATTTCTCTCAGTTATTACTGGTTATAAGTGCTCTGTACTGCTGAAATTCCTCGGTCGATGAAGAGCCACGTTCAGTGTTATTTTTCATGTTAAGCGTTGTTCATACTGAGTCGATTTTACTGTTTGTTTGTTTGTTTATTAGGATTGTAACGTGATGTTTTACACTTTGGTTACATTCATGACAGGAACGGTAGTTACTCATTACACAAGGTTTATCAGTTCACAAGGTTATATCAAACACAGTCATGGACAATTTAGTATCTCTGATTCACCTCACTTGCATGTCTTTGGACTGTGGGAGGAAACTGGCGCTCCCGGAGGAAACCCACGCAGCCACGGGGAGAACATGTAAACTCAACACAGAAGGGACCCGGACTGCCCCACCCCGGGATTGAATCCAGGACCTTCTTGCTGTGAGGCGACAGTGCCGCCCTCGCTTTTACTGCGTCATATCAAACAGTTCGTCTCATTGGAGGTGCTTTGAAAATATTAGCGGCAAACTGGCTTAAAATAACTTTAAAAGAAGGAAGTGCAGCGTCAAGCTCCATAAGAAACAACAGCACAGCAGGGCAAAAGTGATTTTGCAGCTTCTCATGTGAAAGCGCCCTAACTTCAACAACTTGACACGCCCACAGTTAACATCATGGTTTGCGCTGAAAAAAACAAGTATTCTGTGATGCCAGCTGTGAACGCTAGTCCGAGGCCTCATGATGGATTGGTGTCCTGTCCCGGGTCAGATCCAACACGAACCTGACCAGAATAAAGCAGTGGTAAAACATGCAAATAATCTAAAATAAATAAATAAATAAAATAACTGGGACACCTGTGTTTTCACCTGTGTTGTTCCCAGTCAGTTGGATACTCGCTTCACTCCTAGTTTCTCTTGTCTTATGACCCCTAAAAATCTGCCTCTTTCTCATTCCCCTGCTTCCTTATTCTGCTTTCTCTGCTTTTACATTAGCCTTTTTCTGTCTTCTAGGTGCCCACCCACTTAATTCGGGATGACCCCCCCGGGATGACCCCCCCCCCCACCCCCCCATTCCTCTTTTCCTCTCCGCTGACTTTTCTCTGCTCTGTATGTCATGCAGCTCTGGTGCTTTTTCTCTAAGAGTAGTGGTGACAGACCCAGCCTGGCCTCCTTGCTCTCGCATCCTGTCTTTTCTTTTTCTCCTCGTGGGCCTTCTCACATCCTTCGCTTTCTCTCTTTTAACGGCACACACACACACACACACACACACACAGAAAAGACCAATTAAAATCCATCTTGTCTCCTTGCTGTCTCCCACCAAACTCTCTCTAGGGCGACTAATTAAAGTAGAACCTCCCTCCACCTTTTTAGCCCTCTCTCTCTCTCTCTCTCTCTCTCTCTCTCTCTCTCTCTCTCTCTCTCTCTCTTTCTGTCTCTTTAGGTTTCTGCCATTCCTTTGCTCAGTGTGTCATGTCTCTCGTTCTCTAACCCCCTTTCTTTTTTGTTCTTTTCTCTGGACGTTAGACCTTCTTTACACTTTTATGCAACTTTCTTGAGCACTTGTGTATCCAGTGGTTCAAACTTCATCTGAACTGCTGAAATAAACCCGGTTCTGAGGGAGTGAATGCCGGATAGGGTAAGGCTAGTGCCTGGGCAAGGAATACACAGAGACCCCTTTTCCACCGATGTAGAACGGTCTCCGTTCCAGTTTGCGAACTTAATTTTGAACAGGTTCAATGCGTTTCCACCAAAAAAAGAGGTTCCAAACAGCAAACTTGTGTTTGCAGCCGCAGACATCATCTGTGAGGTTTGGGTGCTTTCACATGAGAAGCTGCAAACCGCTTTTTGGAGCTTGACGCTGCACTTTCATCTTTTCAAGTTCACCTGATTAGATTTTGAGCCAGTTTGCTGCTGATATTTGAGATATAGTGCCTCAAATGAGATGAACTGTTTGATATGATGTTGTAAAAGCGACCCAGACAGTACAGAATTGCTTAACGTGAAAAATAAAGCTTAACGTAGCTTGTTGTACTAAAACAACAACATTCTTTTGGTGGAAAAGCGCTAATAGAAAGCCATGGTCCTCTGTACAGAATCCGCCACTGGCCAGTGCAAAAAGGTGTGTGCTAGCCTGCAGGTCTCCTCAGACAGCAAGAGCTTTTGGAACAGAGATTGAGAAGATCTAGGGTCTGTTCCAAAGCCTAGTGAGCTACCTTGCTGTCTTACTGTCTACATAGGCAGCTGCCTAAGTAGAGAGGATTCTAAGAAAAGTTGAGCCACACTGAATGCTGGGATTGCCTTCACCGCTAAGGAAGCATCGGATGCTCCCTCGTTATTCAGTCAAAATGCTGTTCAAATTTAAGGTACCTTACTAGGCAGCATTTTAAGGCATCTAAGAATTCTGACAGCCTTCTTCTCGGGAGCGCGTAGAATGACTTAAAATGCTGTCTATGTGGAGAGCTCACTAGGTTTTCAGGCACACCCCTAAATTGGCCTCATTGCTAGAAGTGTAAGGACATGTACACTGATGAGCCAAAACATTAGGACCACCTGTCTAATGTGCTGACAAAATAGCTCGGATTTGCCAAATCCTGGACTCCACAGGACAAATGAAGGAGTCCTGTGGTTTCTGGTACCCGAACATTACCGGCAGCTTCTTCAGCCTCGTACAGTGCATCTTGGTGCTATCTCTTTTGCTGGCCAGCCATATGTTCTTGGAGAAAACAGAATTTAGCAAACCAGTCAACCTTCTTCCATTGCTCTGATGTCCAATTCCAATGTGTGCATACTCATGTAGGTGTTTTCAACAGTGGACAGGAGTTAGCATGGCTGCTTCGACTGTCCTGCGACTATGCAGCCCCATGTACAGAAGAGTTTAAAGCAGTGTGTGTTACGACACATCACTGAATTCTGCTCTCTGTCAGAAAATCCTGAGGGAGACTGTCCACCCGTCATTTCGTGACCTAAAGCTCAAGCGCAGTTGGGATGTGCAGCAGGACAATGACCCGAAACACAATTAAGTTCACCTCGCACTGGCTAAAAAGAAACAAAATGAAGTACTGACTTGAATCCCGTTGAGATTCCATGGCCTTAAACTGCCAGTTCATGCTTGAAAACCTTCCACTGTAGTTTAATTAAAATGATCCTGCAAAGAACAGTGGGTTAGAAACCCTCCACAGCGATGTAAATGACTCTCTGTGTGTTATCCCAAACATTTGATTGCACTGGTTACTGCCTAGGGCAGTTGTAGCCTAGCGGTTAAGGTACTGGACTTGTAATCAAAAGGTCACTGGTTCAAACCCCACCACGGCTAGGTTGCTGCTGCTGGGCCCTTGAGCTCCTACAGACCCTTAACCCTCAGTTGCTCAGACTGTATACTGTAACAGTACTGTAAGTCGCTTTGGATAACAGCGTCTGCTAAATGCCAAAAATGTAAATGTAAATGTAATTGCTCAGACTGTGCAAGGCGCCTGCTAAATGCTGAAAATGGGCAAAACACGCTAGCACACCAGAGCTGACGTTTTGAACTCGTCGGGTCGAAACTCAGCTCTGCCATCCAGCTGGACTTGGCACCTACATGAACAATGATTGGCTGTTGTTCATACAGGGTGGGAGTCGGACGAGACTCATAACTGATGCAATTATGACCTCTGCTGACTGGTTGATGGCGCCTGCACAGAGTCGAAGGGATAATGCGTTGATCAGGGTGTGGCTCTCCATACACAAAGCTGATTTACATATGGACTCGCTCTTGTGCAGGTAAAAAGATGCAGTCGGCTACTGCACGCATGTCAGAGGGGGTGTGTGTCAGTCTCGTTTTCCTCAATCAGGGCGGGGATTGGATCAGTAGAGAAGAAGCGTAATGCAATTGGTTAAAAAATTGGATGCACTAAAAGTCAGGAGAAAAAATGAGAGAAAATGCATATATACATATACAGTTGTACAGTACAATGAAATTCTTTCTTTGCATATCCCAGCTTGTTTAGAAGTTGGGGTCAGAGCGCAGGGTCAGCCATCGTACGGCGCCCCTGGAGCAGACAGGGTTAAGGTTAAGGGCCTTGTTCAAGGACCCAACAGTGGCTGCATAGCAGAGCCTGGATTTGAACCGCCAGTCTTCCGGTTGATAGCCCAAAGCTCTACCCACTAGGCTACCACTGTCCCTGTCCCTACATTTCCAGTATATGTTTTGTGTATATTATATTGATTTGTGACTTGACTTGGACTCTAGCTTAAAGACTCGTGACTTGACTCGGACTCTAGCCTAAAGACTCGTGACTCGACTCGGACTCTAGCCTAAAGACTCGTGACTCGACTCAGACTCTAGCCTAAAGACTCGTGACTTGACTCGGACTCTAGCCTAAAGACTCGTGACTTTCGGACTCGTATTTTGTGACTTGTGAACATCTCTGGTATAAGGCGAATATACACCCTCCTTGGGCGTCACCGGGGTCCCCAGTAGCTAAGTGGCTATGCTAAATTGAGAGAAAAAGAAGTAACATGCATAAAAAATACTCAAATACTGTCTGCTTGTTTTGTTTTTACCTTAAATTCAAATTTGTTGGAAGATTTGAAACATTAAAATAAGACAAAATAGCAAAAATATAACAAATCGGCTGAGGGATGAATATTTTTTAAAGCCCTGTACGTCTGGCTTTTCCTCCCCCACTTTCAGTAGTAAATTTGTAAACAGGTCCCTACAAACATCAGGATGTAAACAAGAATTAGCGTGGTTGCCAGCTCACCAAAGTGCTATTGTATGCTAATGCTTAGCCTATTAGTGAGGCTCCAGTTTCTCCTCTGATGTGTGCATGTGAGTTTCTCTCCCACTAATTAGCATATAGCTGCCATGAACTAGCAACATGTTGACCCTTAAATATCCCACAATTCTCCAGGCCTCAGACTTATCTTTTTACAAACAGAGCACTCATTACCCACACTTCTCTTTTTCTTCTTTGTTTAATTAGTACAAAAACTGTTTCACGCCATTGAGTTAGAGCTTGCGGACTTGGGCATGCCGCTAAACACTGAAGTCGGATTGAAACATACTGTTGCTACATGGTGTGCATAGAGCGACTGGGTTATTGCCATATCTGTCACTTCTGGGTGATACAGCTAACCAGTCTAGAAAATATTAATTTACATTTTGCACCCACTTTGTTTTAACAACAAATAATGTACGAAAACAAACACTGTCCAGATTTTTAAAATGGACAGGCGACCATCAAACAAGAGACACGTCAAGCTGTGTGTGGTTGTCGTGTGCTTTTGCTACCCGTCCACTTTATTTTTGTCAGTTTTTCAGTTTTTGCCACCTGCACCACCCCCACCCTGGCAGAGGAGTGCTGCAGACCTGCCCAGCATGTATGCAGACTCACACTATGTTTTGAAATGTTACAAATGAGGTATAAAGGTAGAATCCACCAAAACCTCAGTGTCTGCAAGCAAAAATGGGTTGTGGCTTACCATTTTGTGCCAGACTTGTTGAGAGAATTATAAATCAGTTTAAAAATAAACATGGGTTTGGGAACACTTCTGAAAACCATTTTTACTTTACACAGTCAACCGCTACAAAGAAAACCATTCATCTGTTCCATGCAAAAACGCTGCAAAGTTCTTGACCGAAAGGCAGTGGAAATGTGTGCTATGGACAGATGAGCCCATGTTTTAGCTTGTTTTAGCCAAAAACAAGCACAGTTTTCCATGCCATGGATAAAAAGAACCATCCATCCAAATGTTATCAGTGATAGGTGACAAAGCCAACATCTGTCATGGAATGTGTGTGCATCAGTGCCCACAGCATGGATGACTTGCATATGCTACGACAGCGTGGCTTTGTAGACACACAGTTTGTGTGCTTGACTGACCTTTCTGCAGTTCAGCTCTGTCCACTGTTAAAAATGTATGGCTCATTATGAAGAGGGGTATCAAAAAAATGATAACCACAGACTGTTAAGCAGCTGAAGTCTCGTATCAAGCAGGAATGGGTAAAAAATTATTTGCAAAACTGCAACGATTAGGGCACATTCACATGAAAAGCGGCAAAACCGCTTTTACGCCGGCTGTGACATTGGGTGTGTTTGAAAACCTAGTGAGCTCTCTACATAGACAGCATTTTACGTCGTCCTACGTGCCCTTCCAAGAAGTACGCTGTTTGAAATCCTAGATGCCTTAATATGCTCACTAGTAATGTATCTTAAAATTTCAGTGGTATTTTGACTCAAGAACGAGTGAGAATTCGATCCTGCTTAGCGGTGAAGGCAATCCCAGCATTCAGTGTGGCACAACTTTTCTCACAGAAAAATAAAAGATATGGCGCACGGTGCGGAGAAGAGTTATATTTAAACGTAAATAAATTATTATTGATTTTTAATTAGTATAAACTTGCACAAGTGTATTTATTTGCAAATCTAGGCTTGTCAGCGAATTTAACCGTTTTCGGTACACGGAGGGAGATGTTAGTTGACATGCTAGCACGTTGTGCCACCCCATCCCATTGGTTTAAATGGCATGAGGCTAAGTAATGTGTTCGAATAACCTGCCTTATAAGTCCATGACTTATTAGAATCCTCTCTACTTAGGCAGCTGCCTGTGTAGACAGTAAGACAGCAAGGTAGCTCACTAGGTTTTCGAACACACCCTATGTTTTGTATGGAGTGTGGTCGTGTTGCTTAGTTTGCTGTTGCGCTTTCCTAAGCAGCATGCACCACACACTTTTGCCGCGTTTGGCTAGCGAATTTTGCGCTTGCTGTGGCGCTCAAAGCTCACCTGATTGAACTTTGACCCAGTGTGACCTTTTCTAAGCACATTCAATGAGACAAACTGTTTGATATGACGTAGAAAAAGCTTCTAAATCAGTATGAACAACGCTTAACGTAAACGAAGCTTAACATGACTTAATGTACTAAAACAACAAACGGTTAGTGGAGAGAATTTATGAGCAGTAATAATTAGGATAAGTTTAGTGTTCCTATGTCGTTCTTATAGTACATTGTCATATTAAGCTTTTTTTTTTATGATAAACATTTTAGACTCTCTCAGAAAAGCTGATTCTCACAATTGCTCAGCACCCTGAGCTACAGTATAACACAAGTTTAAAAGTGAAACAGTGGGGAAAATCCAGCTAAACACAGATATATGTAGAAACTTTTAGAGTAAATTTGATGGTTATTTCACACAAATGCGTATGCACTTTTATGTCTTTTTTCCAATTTTCCTCCCAATCTAGTCATATCCAATTACCTGATTGCATTATGCTTTCTCTCTACCAATGCTGATCCCTATTGCCGATTAAGGAGAGTGAACTGACACGTGTGCTGTAGCCGACTGCATCTTTTCACCCACACGAGGCGAGTTCATATGTGGATCAGCTTTGTGTACGCCACACCCTGTCCACATTATTCCTCGACTCTGTGCAGGCACCATCAATCAGCCAGCAGAGGTCGTAATTGCATCAGTTATGAAGTCCCTATCCGGCTTCCCGCCCTGTATGAACCGATGCGTTTGAAATGTCAGCTCTGGTGTGCTAGCGTTTTTTTTTTTTTTACCGCTGCGCCACCTGAGCGGCTTTGATGACGTTTTAACACACAAGCCTAGCACTGAGCAAAGCAATGATTCACGGTTTTGCTGCTTCTTATGTGAATGTGCCCTTAGTGTCTTCAGTTCCTAAATAATGACCATTTTTAAGTAATAGGAAAGATGATGTAAACACAGTGATAAACAAATGTAGAATTCAATGCCTGTAACAGGTAAAAACTATTCAGTTGTTCAGTGAAAAATATTTACAATGATGCTTCTTTTTGTTTCATTTTACATAAATTTCCCAACTTTTCCGGGAATAGGGTTTGTATTAAAACCCAAAGGTGTGTACAGCACACAGCTGTGTCCTAAATATTGATTAGAAATGCCAAGTGATGGATTGTTGCTGATATTTGACATAAAAGTAGGATTACTAACCAACCCTCCTGATTTACTGACCTCCCAGAAGTTTGTACCATCGCCTTGGGGAAAAGTCATCCCCAAAGCCCATGGCTGTGAATCCTCAGTGTGATAGAAATACACCCACTGATTTACAATCTCCCTCTCCCTTTCTCTCCCTCTCCTTTCAGGCTAACGAGTGAGGACTACTCCATCCAGGTGAACCTAAATGACTACCTGGACATCCTGTGCCCTCACTATTCTTCCCCTGTTTTGCCTGAGGAAGGCCTTCCGGAGACTTTGGCTTTGTATCTGGTTGCTGAGTCCCAGTTCCGAGGCTGTTACAAGACCAACGAGGCTATAAAGAGGTGGGAGTGCAACAATCCGTATGCACCGTTTGGTCCGGTTCAGTTTACTGAGAAGATCCAGCGCTTCACACCGTTCTCGCTGGGAATCGAGTTCCTTCCTGGAAATCACTACTACTACAGCTGTGAGTGTTTTTTGAGATGGACCATAGTGTGGGGTTTGTCTGTGTGTTCTTATTTGTGATCTCTCTTTCACACACACACACACACCAAATGCTTTATTAGGTTCCTGTCTCCTATCATACAGATAAACTTTGTGTGAATACAATTACTGACTGTAGCCCCATGTTGCTCACATTGTGGGTCAGCTGCCTTGCTGCTTACAGCTCGAAAGTAGAGAGGATTCTAAGAAGTCATCGAACTTATAAGGCAGGTCATTTATCAAACACACTTGTAAGTTTATTGTTAAAGCATTCTCATCACTGCAGTGACATTAACATAGTAATAACATAGTAATAACAGTGATATCAGGTGCACTAGTGTTGGGATTTTAAAATACTAGATACACTTACTGGCCTTTTTATTAGGAACGCGTCCCTTGTTGGCACTGGTTGTAGGCTTACAGTTGGAGAGCAGTGCTGTGTTCTTTTTTCATGCACAGGGTGTGTTAACCTTCCTCTAGTCTTTCAACAGTGGACACGTTCTAATGGCAGGACGCTGCTGGCTTTATATTTTTGGTTCTCCCCCTGATAATCCCAACCAGGCACGTGCACAGATATTTTTGGGGGCAGGTGCTCAAGCCAAAAAAAAAGGGCACCCATCGCCAAAATTATTAATAAAATAAAATAAAAAACACACAGTAGGATATTTAACTTATATATTTATTTTTGTTAACACAATCAATACACATCTAATCAAATAACTCAAATTATCAAATAAATGAAAAACAGGCAAAAACAAGGCCATATTGTGCATGCTTTTTAATAACCAAACAACTGATACTGATACATCTCCCTCATTTGCTTTACTGGTAGATGGCCTAATCCAGGATAAAAGAGAGCTGCTACCCTGAGCTGCTTGCTGTAGTTCCTTTTCTTTCTGCTTTTGTAACCTTTCTTTTCTTGGCATTATGCTGCAAAATTTGTAAATGAGATAAATCAATGTTGTGCATAATAATCAAGAGTGACTTACTGAATCTCCATAAAGAAGAGAACAAAGTATACATCATTTTACTGTTTTCTGAGTTGAAGCATTACACTAATAATATACCATTACTAGTATCAATTTACCTCACCAGACTGTCATGTAGCTCAACTCAAGACCTACCCTTTGATTTCAAATCAGAAACCCACTTTGGGTAGTTAATGTGAACAACGGGTCTATTATTATGCCAATAAAATCAAATAGACAGCTAAATAACATTTTCCTATTTATTCATCATTTTTTGTATGCTGTTCTATATCATAGCGCATTATATTTAGCCTTCTACATATATTAGTTTGTAATGTTAATTACCTAGCAAAATTATTTCTCATTTGTAAACTGTTGAAGTATAAATGCTTGCATGAAAATAACTCCTTGACTAAAGGTGACTTTTCCTACACAACGTTTTGGCCAGGATGCTGTAATTATAAAATATTGTATGTTTGTAACCATTTTCAACACTTTACTGTGAGAGCTACTTGACATTCTCCTGCAAAACGTTTGTGCTCATGCTTTTTTTCTTCTTCAGGCTTTCACATCAAAATAAGTACGATTTTAAATAAAACAAAACTAGTGAAATTGTCTAATTTGTAAAACAGTAAAACTGTCGGGGCAGAATTCTCACAAGAACTCAAATAAATGCCCGTCAGATATTAAAACACTTTTGGGGGGAATTGATGACAGAGAGGGTAATTTTTATTTTGAAATATTGATGAATGTAGAAAAAAATTGGGCTCCAGCAGAAAGGGCACTTTTCTCATCCAGGGCAAAAGGGCAGGTGCTTGGGTCTATCTGGGGGTCTATCTGTGCACGTGCCTGATCCCAACAACACTGCTGCACCTGATACACTTGTACCAGAACAGCACACACTACTCAGGTTTTATCATGTTAATGTCATTGCAATGCTTAGAATGATCTACTACCAAAATTACACTTGGTTAATAGGTTTTAACTGAAAAATAGGGGACGGGGGGACAAATGGTACAGGCCAACAGTAATTGTATGTCCATGAAGTTCATCTGTATGGAAGGTGTGGCTTATAAAATAATCAATGAATGAATGTACCAAGTTTTTTTTATCATGGTTTACCTCCGGCCCCTTCCGATCAGGGTTACAGCTCGTCCAGTCTCCTGGAATGACTGGACGCAATGCATCGCAGGGCCTGGACTGCTGCCCCGCTCAGACATAACCGATCACGTCTGTATGTAGGCACGTATACTACCAGCTGCGCCATCGTGCCGCCCACACATTCTCCACATAAAAATAATAATGTCATAAAAATAATATGACTGGCTTTCCTGCCATAGCATAAATGCAATGATAAGGAACAAAAATACAAGACGTGTGATTTAGAGGAGAGGAAAATAAAAATCAATATGTGCAAACAAGCAAATGTGAAACCGAGAAAAACGAACAATCATGTGCAGACGATCGGGTGAAAAAGAAGAGAACGGAAGAGGAGACGGACAGGGTGCAAGTATCTTTTGCATAAAATTACTGCTGTGTTACAAACACAATGAGGTATTGTTCATGCATGAAACTCAGTATAGACAGCACAGAGTCTATTGTGTTCCTCTGTCTTCAAACTTCACATCCCCTCCTCGGAAACTGTCTCGGATTAGTGGGGATGTGTTTCAGCATTCTCACTGTAACTAATGCTCAAACTCGCAGCGCGGTGAGCGAAAACAAAGGATCAGGATCTTGGATGGAATCATTCTGTAGTGTCTACCCACTAGATTAGTGTTTCTTTTTTGGACAGTGACCTCATTTTGAGGGCTTAAAATTTTCGCAACCCCACCCCGTCACCTTATTATTCCAGTGCATTATTCTAAAAAAAGGGGGCAATCAGGTGGTGCAGTGACAAAATACACCAGCCCACTACTGTTAAGCGTCTACACAGACATGATTGGCGGGCGGGAATTGGGCGAAAAGTTTTGCCATTGGGTGCCGGTCCAAAGCCCATAAACTAAGGAGGGCTGCGTCCGGAAGGGCATCCGACAGAAAAACTGTGGCAAATCAGGTATGCGGACCAGAACAATCCACTGTACCGACTCCTAAATGTAAAAAACATATCTTCCAGCCAAGTCCTCTTATTTAAATATTAGATATCATAAACTGTAATGTTAGGCACTCGAGTGGCACAGCGGTCCTCTACGCTAGCCCATTACATTTACATTTTCAGCATTTATCAGACGCCTTTATCCAAAGCGACTTACAGTAGTATGACATTATACAGTCTGAGCTATTGATGGTTAAGGGCCTTGCTTAATGGCCCAACAGCAGCAACCTGGCAGTGGTGGGGCTTGAACCAGCAACCTTCTGATCATTAGTTCAGTACCCTTATCGCTAGGCTACAACTTCCCACCTGACTATTACCACCTGACCTGGCGAATGGAGTAGCATGCTTCTCTATACCGATACGTCCATCAATTTCTCTACATACTTTTTTAGCCCCATTTCACCCTGTTCTTCAATGGTCAGGACCCCCACAGAACCACCACAGAGCAGGTATTATTTAGGTGGTGGATCATTCTCAGCACTGCAGTGACAATGACATGGTGGTGGTGTGTTAGTGTGTGTTGTGCTGGTATGAGTGGATCAGACACAGCAGCGCTGCTGGTGTCCACTCTATTAGACACTCCTACCTAGTTGGTCCACCTTGTACTGTAGATGTAAAGACAGAGACGATCGCTCATCTATTGCTGCTGTTTGAGTTGGTCATCTTCTAGACCTTCATGAGTAATCACAGGACGCTGCCCACGGGGCGCTGTTGGCTGGATATATTTGGTTTGGTGGACAATTCTCAGTCCAGCAGTGACAGTGAGGTGTTTAAAAACTCCAGCAGCATTGCTGTGTCTTATCCACTCATACCAGCACAACACACACTAACACAAAACCACCATGTCAGTGTCACTGCAGTGCTGAGAATGATCCACCACCCAAATAATACCTGCTTTGTGGTGGTCCTGTGGGGGTCCTGACCATTGAAGAACAGCATGAAAGGGGGCTAACAAAGCATGCAGAGAAACAGATGGACAGTCAGTAATTGCAAAACTACAAAGTGCTTTTATATGGTAAGTGGAGCTGATAAAATGGACAGAGTAGAAACAAGGAGGTGGTTTTAATGTTATGGCTGATCAATGTAGGTCCTGAGGCTCTTTGTATATATCTGTCGCTGGGCACTCAACAGACACTGTCGGATGTGTTCGAGTAAGGGCGGGTTGGATAAAATTGCGTTGCATTGTTGCTGCACTAACGACCTCCGCTGTCTGGTTGAGACACATGCACATGTAGAGGAGGAACACACAGCATAGCGTGAGCTCTCTGTTTGTGGCTCTGTACCTGATCTTTTAGTGTAAATCCCTGACATTAAACATGCTTACACAGTGCTGGTGATACGACAAACCCCTATAGCCTGCCCCCACATTTTTTGAAGGCTTTTGATAACATTTTGGAGTGTTTATAAGAAACTGTGCCCAAATATTTGTGCCATTCCACCGAATGGGTGCCGATTGCGTGTAGTAACTCAATGAAATGAAACTTAATTTTTTATCTTTGTTCAACACTGAATCTAGTAACACACATACTTAACTACTCCGAATGTGTATCGGTCAGTCTTAGGCACCTTTGTTTAATTTTTATGTTAATAAATATTTATTCATGTTTAACAAGGTTTGTAAGTGGAAGATGAGTATATGTATAAAACTGAAAAGTAAAAGGACTTTTTAGAATTAGTAAACACATGACATATGGCAGCATGGAGTTTATGCTAAAAGCATGAGAACACTGGACACAGTCTAGTGATTTATCAAAAGAATATATTTTTAAAATAAACAAATACCAACTAAAAAAAAATAGGTAACGGGAATGTACGTTAAAATTAATCTTCTCAATCAAAGTTACAATATTATCAAACATACAAAGGAAAAAAGGGAGAATTTACTTTTGGTTTTTCTGTGGTGTCACCAAACAATGCAAGGAAAAAGGATTTATGAAAAATTTTACTCATTATATTTCATCATAAAGTGTAGTGTTAGAAAGTGGAGACATGAAAAAACTATTTTTCCAGTGTTATAGGGTGTTTTTAAAAACATTTTAAATTATACAGTGTATCACAAAAGTGAGTACACCCCTCACATTTCTGCAAATATTTTATTATATCTTTTCATGGGACAACACTATAGAAATGAAACTTGGATATAACTTAGAGTAGTCAGTGTACAACTTGTATAGCAGTGTAGATTTACTGTCTTCTGAAAATAACTCAACACACAGCCATTAATGTCTAAATAGCTGGCAACATAAGTGAGTACACCCCACAGTGAACATGTCCAAATTGTGCCCAAAGTGTCAATATTTTGTGTGACCACCATTATTATCCAGCACTGCCTTAACCCTCCTGGGCATGGAATTCACCAGAGCTGCACAGGTTGCTACTGGAATCCTCTTCCACTCCTCCATGATGACATCACGGAGCTGGTGGATGTTAGACACCTTGAACTCCTCCACCTTCCACTTGAGGATGCGCCACAGGTGCTCAATTGGGTTTAGTCCATCACCTTTACCTTCAGCTTCCTCAGCAAGGCAGTTGTCATCTTGGAGGTTGTGTTTGGGGTCGTTATCCTGTTGGAAAACTGCCATGAGGCCCAGTTTTCGAAGGGAGGGGATCATGCTCTGTTTCAGAATGTCACAGTACATGTTGGAATTCATGTTTCCCTCAATGAACTGCAGCTCCCCAGTGCCAGCAACACTCATGCAGCCCAAGACCATGATGCTACCACCACCATGCTTGACTGTAGGCAAGATACAGTTGTCTTGGTACTTCTCACCAGGGCGCCGCCACACATGCTGGACACCATCTGAGCCAAACAAGTTTATCTTGGTCTCGTCAGACCACAGGGCATTCCAGTAATCCATGTTCTTGGACTGCTTGTCTTCAGCAAACTGTTTGCTGGCTTTCTTGTGCGTCAGCTTCCTTCTGGGATGACGACCATGCAGACCGAGTTGATGCAGTGTGCGGTGTATGGTCTGAGCACTGACAGGCTGACCTCCCACGTCTTCAACCTCTGCAGCAATGCTGGCAGCACTCATGTGTCTATTTTTTAAAGCCAACCTCTGGATATGACGCCGAACACGTGGACTCAACTTCTTTGGTCGACCCTGGCGAAGCCTGTTCCGAGTGGAACCTGTCCTGGAAAACGGCTGTATGACCTTGGCCACCATGCTGTAGCTCAGTTTCAGGGTGTTAGCAATCTTCTTATAGCCCAGGCCATCTTTGTGGAGAGCAACAATTCTATTTCTCACATCCTCAGAGAGTTCTTTGCCATGAGGTGCCATGTTGAATATCCAGTGGCCAGTATGAGAGAATTGTACCCAAAACACCAAATTTAACAGCCCTGCTCCCCATTTACACCTGGGACCTTGACACATGACACCAGGGAGGGACAACAACACATTTGGGCACAATTTGGACATGTTCACTGTGGGGTGTACTCACTTATGTTGCCAGCTATTTAGACATTAATGGCTGTGTGTTGAGTTATTTTCAGAAGACAGTAAATCTACACTGCTATACAAGCTGTACACTGACTACTCTAAATTATATCCAAGTTTCATGTCTATAGTGTTGTCCCATGAAAAGATATAATGAAATATTTGCAGAAATGTGAGGGGTGTACTCACTTTTGTGATACACTGTATATCCTAAATTTGCTATAAGATTAATGTGCAGGACAATTTTCTCAATTAAAAAATGCATTTTATGATTAATTTTCATATCCATTTATACATACACCGATCAGGCATAACATTATGACCACCTTCCTAATATTGTGTTGGTCCCTCTTTTGCTGCCAAAACAGCCCTGACCCATCGAGGCATGGACTCCACTAGACCCCTAAAGGTGTGCTGTGGTATCTGGCACCAAGATGTTAGCAGCAGATCCTTTAACTCCTGTAAGTTGTGATGTGGGGCCTCCATGGATCTGACTTGTTTGTCCAGCACATCCCACACATGCTCGATTGGATTGAGATCTGGGGAATTTGGAGGCCAAGTCAACACCTGGGGAATTTGCAGACTGGGAACACACCACAAGAGCTGCAGTTTTGGAGATGCTCTGACCCAGTCGTCTAGCCATCACAATTTGGCCCTTGTCAAACCCATTTAAATCCTTACGCTTGTACATTTTTCCTGCTTTGCTTCTAACACATCAACTTTGAGGATAAAATATTCACTTGCTGCCTAATATATCCCACCCACTAACAGGTGCTGTGATGAAGAGATAATCAGTGTTATTCACTTCACCTGTCAGTGGTCATAACGTTATGCCTAGTCAGTGTATAATGTCCTGGGTACGGAAATGGCACAGATTCAGCAGAATGGCCCCTTTACACTGACGGAAACTCTTGTTGGACAAGAAGAGGCCTGGCTTGCGATCAACATTCCAATATATCTGAAAGCGTACAGTCTGGGTTCTGTAACAGAACAAATCCTCCTCCGCATATTGTTTATTATCGTTTATTATTGATTTTATACATCAATGTGCAGTTAGTGTGGCCGAAACACCTGGGCTGGAAAATTAGGAAGCGTGTGCACATACTTTTGGCCACTTAATGTTTTTTTTATTCTCCATTTAGCTGGCCTGTACAAAAACACGTTCATAAATGGTTACACCTGTGTGTGTCTCCAGACGACAACTACACAGAGCACGACAAATCCTCAAGCAGACACGGTGCGGTGTCACCCACAATCTTAGCAGTGACCTGTCGTGCGTGTTCCAGTCCTACTGAGGTTTGCTTGACCTGCCGTTCTTAAAAACGCTCTGCGTACTTGCTCACCGCTTCACGTCCACAGACTGTTCAGCTCAGCCGAGCCGGAGTTCTCGCTTGCTTCCGTGTAAAGCGGTTAGCGCTGGCTAACTGGAAATGTGTGCGTTTACGAGTTCGGTTAAAAAGCTCCTGACTGGAGGAGATGGAACTGGCCACCACCGAGCCATGCCTTACTGAAATGGTCATTACGGATTCATAGTTACGAGCGATGTGATTAAAGAAGGAACTGATGCTGCTTTTCGCCACTGAGCTTTTATTATCTTTACCACCCGGGTCCAGCTTAGATGCTGGGAAAATGCACATTTCATTTCAAGGATTATCTCTAATTGGTCCTGTAACCTGTATGATTCAGCAGATCTCCACCTCCTTCTCCAAATAGCTGGTGTTAAATTACAGTAGCCTCCAGTGCTTATATTGATATATGAATTTTTTGCTACATTAGCCAGTGTACTTAGCCTGTAAAATATCCTGGCTAATAAAATTAGACCAAAGGCAGAATATATTTTCTCTCCAAAGGTCCTCATTTGCATTAAAGTCAATGCAGATGATCAGAAACAAAGCAGGCTTGCTAGAACGTCTACTGCTGTGATATGGACTGGTAAATCTGTAACTCTGCATGCACCAGGCATAAACTGCAATAATCCTGTACATTCCATTCCCATCTGCAGGTGTTGATGCAGGTGGGGTGTGTTTTTGTAAGGCACAGGTGTCTAGATGAGCATGTGGACACCTGGTTGGCCATGAGCTTGTTTGATGACCAGTAATTAATATGGAGTTTAACCTGGCCTCCACTCTGTCTAAGGCTGCCCACAAGATTTCCAAGCGTCCCTGTGGGAGTGAGTGTCCATTTTGTTAAGAGAATTTACGCAAGGTTACATGCTCATGTTGGACCAGAAGGCCTGGCTTGCATTCAACGTAGAATAGAATAGAATCTACCCATCCATCTATCATTGGTCATCTATTTATTCATCCATCCATTCATCCATTTATTATCTATCTATTCATCCATCCATATATCACTGATCATCTATCTATTCATCCATCATCTATCTATCCATTCATCCATCCATCTATCATTGATCATCTATCTATTCAGCCATCCTTCCATCCATCCATCCATCCATCTATCCATCCATATATCATCTATCTATCTATCCATCCATCTATCATTGATCATCTATCTATTCAGCCATCCTTCCATCCATCCATCCATCTATCCATCCATATATCATCTATCTATCCATCCATCCATCATTGATCATCTATATATCCATCCATCCATCAATCTATCTATCCATCCATATATAAATACAGTGTATCACAAAAGTGAGTACACCCCTCACATTTCTGCAAATATTTCATTATATCTTTTCATGGGACGACACTATAGACATGAAACTTGGATATAACTTAGAGTAGTCAGTGTACAGCTTGTATAGCAGTGTAGATTTACTGTCTTCTGAAAATAACTCAACACACAGCCATTAATGTCTAAATAGCTGGCAACATAAGTGAGTACACCCCACAGTGAACATGTCCAAATTGTGCCCAAATATGTCGTTGTCCCTCCCTGGTGTCATGTGTCAAGGTACCAGGTGTAAATGGGGAGCAGGGCTGTTAAATTTGGTGTTTTGGGTACAATTCTCTCATACTGGCCACTGGATATTCAACATGGCACCTCATGGCAAAGAACTCTCTGAGGATGTGAGAAATAGAATTGTTGCTCTCCACAAAGATGGCCTGGGCTATAAGAAGATTGCTAACACCCTGAAACTGAGCTACAGCATGGTGGCCAAGGTCATACAGCGGTTTTCCAGGACAGGTTCCACTCGGAACAGGCTTCGCCAGGGTCGACCAAAGAAGTTGAGTCCACGTGTTCGGCGTCATATCCAGAGGTTGGCTTTAAAAAATAGACACATGAGTGCTGCCAGCATTGCTGCAGAGGTTGAAGACGTGGGAGGTCAGCCTGTCAGTGCTCAGACCATACGCCGCACACTGCATCAACTCGGTCTGCATGGTCGTCATCCCAGAAGGAAGCTGACACACAAGAAAGCCCGCTAACAGTTTGCTGAAGACAAGCAGTCCAAGAACATGGATTACTGGAATGCCCTGTGGTCTGACGAGACCAAGATAAACTTGTTTGGCTCAGATGGTGTCCAGCATGTGTGGCGGCACCCTGGTGAGAAGTACCAAGACAACTGTATCTTGCCTACAGTCAAGCATGGTGGTGGTAGCATCATGGTCTTGGGCTGCATGAGTGTTGCTGGCACTGGGGAGCTGCGGTTCGTTGAGGGAAACATGAATTCCAACATGTACTGTGACATTCTGAAACAGAACATGATCCCCTCCCTTCGAAAACTGGGCCTCATGGCAGTTTTCCAACAGGATAACGACCCCAAACACAACCTCCAAGATGACAACTGCCTTGCTGAGGAAGCTGAAGGTAAAGGTGATGGACTAAACCCAGTTGAGCACCTGTGGCGCATCCTCAAGTGGAAGGTGGAGGAGCACAAGGTGTCTAACATCCACCAGCTCCGTGATGTCATCATGGAGGAGTGGAAGAGGATTCCAGTAGCAACCTGTGCAGCTCTGGTGAATTCCATGCCCAGGAGGGTTAAGGCAGTGCTGGATAATAATGGTGGTCACACAAAATATTGACACTTTGGGCACAATTTGGACATGTTCACTGTGGGGTGTACTCACTTATGTTGCCAGCCATTTAGACATTAATGGCTGTGTGTTGAGTTATTTTCAGAAGACAGTAAATCTACACTGCTATCCAAGTTGTACACTGACTACTCTAAATTATATCCAAGTTTCATGTCTATAGTGTTGTCCCATGAAAAGATATAATAAAATATTTGCAGAAATGTGAGGGGTGTACTCACTTTTGTGATACACTGTACATCTATTCATCTATCTATCAATCCATCATATGTCTATCTATCCATCCATCATCTATCCATCCATCATCTATCCATCCATCCATCATCTATCTATCCATCCATCATTTATCTATCCATCCATCATCTATCTATCCATCCATCCATCATCTATCTATCCATCCATCCATCATCTATCTATCTATCCATCATCTATCTATCCATCCATATATCATCTATCTATCCATCTATCAATCCATCATATGTCTATCTATCCATCCATCATCTATCCATCCATCCATCATCTGTCTATCCATCCATCCATCCATCATCTATTTATCCATCCATCCATCTATCCATCCATCTATCCATCATCTATCTATCCATCCATCCATCTATCCATCCATCCATCCATCATCTATCTATCCATCCATCCATCTATCTATCCATCTATCCATCCATCCATCCATCCATCATCTATCAACCATCTATCCATCCATCCATCCATCCATCATCTATTTATCCATCCATCCATCTATCTATCCATCCATCCATCTATCATCTATCTATCCAACCATCTATCTATCGATTAATAGCCAATGTGCTGTAAATTAAAACAGTTCTTAATAGCACCAGAAAGGGTTCTGTTATTGTTATGGTGTAGCAGCTTATTTCAATACTTAATATGACAAGTTAAAATGTTGATAATAAGGAAAGAGTCAAGAACATGTATGAAACATGTGATTGTACATACTTTTCCATACATTCATGCATGACTGGGTCAGCTCGATTCATAACACAAGGCAAATGAGGCAAATGATGAAGCATCAACACACAGTGTAATTCTGAAACTGCAGGTGGACTGCAGGTGGACACAATAGTCTAAGAGCTATAAATATCCTTTACTTATGTACAGTGGAACCTCAATTTAACGGACTTCCATTGAACAGATTTCAGATTTAATGGACAAAATCTGGAAAACCAAATGTCTGGTCCGATCTATCTATTCAGCCATCCTTCCATCCATCCATCCATCTATCCATCATATCATCTATCTATCCATCCATCCATCATCTATCTATCCATCCATCATCTATCCATCCATCTATCATCTATCCATCCATCATCTATCTATCCATCCATCATCTATCTATCCATCCATCATCTATCTATCCATCCATCCATCATCTATCTATCCATCCATCATCTATCCATCCATCCATCCATCATCTATCTATCCATCCATCATCTATCCATCCATCCATCATCTATCTATCTATCCATCCATCCATCATCTATCCATCCATCCATCCATCATCTATCTATCCATCCATCCATCATCTATCCATCCATCCATCATCTATCTATCCATCCATCATCTATCTATCCATCCATCATCTATCTATCCATCCATCCATCATCTATCTATCCATCCATCATCAATCCATCCATCTATCATCTATCCATCCATCCATCATCTATCTATCCATCCATCATCCCATCCATCATCTATCCATCCATCCATCATCTATCCATCCATCATCTATCCATCCATCCATCATCTATCTATCCATCCATCATCTATCTATCCATCCATATATCATCTATCTATCCATCCATCCATCATTGATCATCTATATATCCATTCATCCATCAATCTGTCTATCCATCCATATATCATATATCTATCCATCTATCTATCAATCCATCATATGTTTACCTATCCATCCATCATCTATCCATACATCATCTATCTATCCATCCATCATCTATCTATCCATACATCATCTATCTATCCATCCATCATCTATCCATCCATCATCTATCTATCCATCCATCATCTATCTATCCATTCATCATCTATCTATCCATCCATCCATCATCTATTTATCCATCCATCATCTATCCATCCATCCATCTATCCATCATCTATCTATCCATCCATATATCATCTATCTATCCATCTATCAATCCATCATATGTCTATCCATCCATCCATCATCTGTCTATCCATCCATCCATCATCTATCTATCCATCCATCCATCTATCCATCATCTATCTATCCATCCATATATCATCTATCTATCCATCCATCATCTATCCATCCATCCATCATCTGTCTATCCATCCATCCATCCATCATCTATTTATCCATCCATCCATCTATCCATCCATCTATCTATCATTACATTTACATTTTCAGCATTTTATCCAAAGCGACTTACACAATGAGCTGAACACGATGAGCAATTGAGGGTTAAGGGCCTTGGACCCAACAGTGGCAACTTGGTGGTGGCGGGGCTTGAACCGGCAACCTTCTGTTTACTAGTCCAGTACCTTAACCACTGAGCTATCACTGGCCATCATCTATCCATCCATCCATCATCTATCTATCCGACCATCTATCCATCCATCCATCCATCATCTATCTATCCATCCATCCATCTATCTATCCATCCATCCATCTATCTATCCATCCATCTATCCATCCATCCATCATCTATCTATCCAACCATCTATCCATCCATCCATCCATCATCTATTTATCCATCCATCCATTTATCTGTCCATCCATCCATCTATCATCTATCTATCCAACCATCTATCCATCCATCCATCATCTATCTATCCATCCATCCATCCATTTATCCATCATCTATCTATCCATCCATCTATCTATCCATCTATCTATCCATCCATCCATCTATCCATCCATCATCTATCTATCCATCCATCCATTCATCCATCCATCCATCCATCCATCATCTATCCATCCATCCATCTATACATTCATCATCCATCCATCTGTCATCTATTAATCTATCCATCCATCTATCATCTATCTATCTATCCATCCCTCTATCATCTATCTACCTATCCATCCATCTATGATCTATCTACCTATCCATCCATCTATCATCTATCTACCTATCCATCCATCTATCATCTGTCTATCTATCCATCCATTCATCCATCTATCATCTATCTATCCATCCATCTATCCATCTATTATCTATCCATTCATCAATCTATTATCTATCTATCCATCCATCCATCATCTATCATCCGTCCATCCATCATCTATCATCAACCACTCTGTTTATCAATTTATCCATCCATCTATCATCTATCATCAATCTATCCATCATCCATCCAGGAGTTTTTATTATCCAGAGGGACAAACAGTCTGTGTGGGTCTGGGTGGGTGGGATCTGTAGTAATGCTGCTGACTTTCTTCTGGAGAAAGTCATACATCACCCCAGAGTCCAGGTCTGGGAGCGGATGTCCTTTGATTCTCTGTGCTGTGTTTATGAGCTATAGCTAAGTGGTTAAGGTACTGGACTGGTACTCTGGATCAGGGTTTTTCAAACATTTTTTGTCCATGATTTTTTACTCGACCAGGGCACGAAAACAATGCATCTAATTTTTACAAATTAAGTACTGATATTTCAATTTTCCATAACTGTACTTAATTACTGTCATGGCTGGCATACACTCTTAAAAACTAGGGTTCTTTAGTCAAGACGATGGTGCATTTGCATGCTAAAGGGTTCTTTGAAATGGTTATTCAGATTAATAGCCAATGTGCTGTAAATTAAAACAGTTCTTAATAGCACCAGAAAGGGTTCTGTTATTGTTATGGTGTAGCAGCTTATTTCAATACTTAATATGACAAGTTAAAATGTTGATAATAAGGAAAGAGTCAAGAACATGTATGAAACATGTGATTGTACATACTTTTCCATACATTCATGCATGACTGGGTCAGCTCGATTCATAACACAAGGCAAATGAGGCAAATGATGAAGCATCAACACACAGTGTAATTCTGAAACTGCAGGTGGACACAATAGTCTAAGAGCTATAAATATCCTTTACTTATGTACAGTGGAACCTCAATTTAACGGACTTCCATTTAACAGATTTTCGATTTAATGGACAAAATCTGGAAAACCAAATGTCTGGTCCGATTGTTTAAAATTAAAAGAACCGTACCAAGACCAGTAGTTCAGTAATTGTCCGCTAGCCGACGCATGTCTTACTTGAGTGATAGGCTGTATTTTGTCGGGGGGCTTGCTTTGTTCTCACCTTTTTCTCTGTGTTTTATGCTTAATTTTTGCAAGTTCCAGTACTTAGTTATGCACCAGCGTTGCTCGAGTAGCCACCAGCAGTGCTTCAGACTCGGAATAATAGATACTCTATATACTCTATACTCTATAATAAATACTCTATAATAGAGTCCCCACTATACGATCACTGCAAAAACAAAAAAAACCTGTTAAATCAAGGTTCCACTGTAATGACATTTTTTGATCAGTATTACAGCTGTATTAATGTTACTTTTTAATTCTGTGGCTGTTTAATATTTAAGAAGGATCGTACCATTTCATCAAGAAAAAAATGAACAAAAATCAAGTGCTCCCTGACTTGACCACCGATTACCTCCAAAATGGAGGTTAACCCACAATCCACTTTGGTTACACGTCACCTGTCAAAGACATATGCTCTGTACAATCTGGTCCCACTGTGATTTACAAAATGTAAAATAAAGCCTCCATAAGGGGGCGTTTGCTTACAAGTTTCTTTAATGATTATTCTTTTTCTGTGCAACCCATTTTCTTCAGCTTTTGAAAAACCCTCTTCTAGATGGCACAGTTTTAACCCCACTACTGCCAGGCTGCCATTGTTAAGCCCTTGAGCAGGGCCCTTAACTCTCAATTGCTTGGATAATTGTATTTAATCATGCATTTAATTCATTACAACAAATGTAAAAATCCTAACAATGTTCTGTAGGGTTGTGGTCATGGCTTTGTGCACATGGGCACAGTCATGCTGGAACAATTGCATGTCATTTAATTTTTGCAGTTGCTTTATACACCTGTTAGCAATGGATGTGGCTACATTTTTAAATAAAACTGAATTATTAGGAGAGGTTCCCACATTATTCTGACCCCAATTCTCTATATAATGACCATTCCATATAAATCAACTGCTTTATCCTGGTCAGTATCATGGTGGGAAACACTTGGCACAAGGAAAGAAATACCCAAACCGTAGCAGGGCTTCGGCCAATCATGTCTGTGTAAACCTGAGCACTAAATATGTTTTAGTTGATTGTAAATTTTAAAAGACATAATTTGCTATATATTTTTTGCAAATATTCTGAATTTCATAATTAAAACCCTGCCTACTGTTTGTTTTTTGCTTGTTATTAGTATAATAATAAATATTATTATTATTATTATTATTATTATGGTATTATTATGGTATTATTATTTATTCAATTTTTATGGAATTAAGCCTTTGTAATGTTGACTGAAGGCAAAAATACAAAGTTTTGATTTAGCTGCAGTGTGATTAATAACATTTATCTACATTTTATTTACTTAGTAACAACTTATTCACAAAGACATTTTAGCCCAGTGAAATGTAGGATTAAAAAAGATGAACATTATGGCATGTGGTTTGTATTAAAGAAAAATCTGTTCCTTAACCTTAGCTTTGCCTTCTCATATTATTAACCACTCTATTCTATCAATGTTTCATTGTGCTTTAGTTTGTACTTGTATTGTTTTTCCATTTAATTATTTTTATAAACCTCTTTATCCTGGTCATGGTCACGGCTGGTCCTGTTCCATCAGAGAAACAACGGGTGCAAGACATAAGCACCCTGGAAACAGTGTCCATTCATCGCAGTCGTGTCTGTGTAAACGCTCAGACAGTTTGGGGCGCTCGGGTGGCGCAGCTTATTAAGGCAATATATATGTATTTTTTATTAAATCATTACTCGTTCTTGTTGACTTCAGACTCATTTAGCAGGATCCGCACCCCTAACGTAGTCGATCTATCAGATTTGAAACCCATCAAATTTATTCTACAATGTTTCCATACACCATGCATGTTCCACCCTGAACACTGGACAGAAAATCCATTTTTTGGTTCTGTTTCATGTGCAATTCGATTCCATTAAAGTTTTGAGCATGGATTTATACCTTTTTTCTTAAAGTCTTACTTTACAAAACCTACACAAATTGAATCTTTGTTCTGTTCTCCTCTTTGTCTCTGTTTAGCCCTGTCCACTGATGATGGACCCTCCCTTCCATGTATGAAGCTGAAAGTCACAGTGTGCTGTAGTAAGTACTCCCCGCTCTAGCTTTTTTTCTGCTGATGTACTGTGGGGTTTTTTTTACTGGAGAAGAGCCTCGCACCCTCTCACGCACTCAGCCGACCCTCTTTCTCTGCACGCAATCCCCTCGCCTATCTTTAACCTTCCTCGCTTTTGTTCTTGTTTTCTCTTTAATGGCTGCGAATTCTACATATATGTACACACACATATATACAAATATACACATATATGTATATACCTGTATATGTAAGTTATGTTTTAATACTTTGTGTATAAATCCAAATTACCATGAGTGTTTATTGATATACATAGATAGATAATTACATATACATATACATATATATTTGTTTTTATTAATGTGATAGATAGATAGATAGATAGATAGATAGATAGATAGATAGATAGATAGATAGATAGATAGATAGATAGATAGACATATACATATAGTGTGTATGTGTATATATATATATATATATATATATATATATATATATTCTCTTACCATGTAGAAGCACTTTGTGGTTCTACAATTACTCACTGTAGTCCATCTGTTTTTCTACATACTTTTGCTTTCACCCTGTTCTTCAATGGTCAGGACCCCCACAGGACCACTACAGAGCAGGTATTATTTGGGTGATAAGTCATTTTCAGCACTGCAGTGACACTGACATGGTGGTGGTGTGTTAGTGTGTGTTGTGCTGGTATGAGTGGATCAGACACAGCAATGCCGATGGAGTTTTTAAACACCTCACTGTCACTGCTGGACTGAGAATAGTCCACCAACCAAAAATATCCATCCAACAGCGCTCCATGGGCAGCGTCCTGTGACCACTGATGAAGGTCTAAAAGATGACCAACTCAAACAGCAGCAATAGATGAGCGATCGTCTCTGACTTTACATCTACAAGGTGGACCTACTAGGTAGGAGTGTCTAATAGAGTGGACAGTGAGTGAACACGGTATTTAAAAACTCCAGCAGCGCTGCTGTGTCTGATCCACTCATACCTGCTCAACACACACTAACACACCACCACCATGTCAGTGTCACTGCAGTGCTGAGAATGATCCACCACCTAAATAATACCTGCTCTGTGGTGGTCCTGTGGGGGTCCTGACCATTGAAGAACAGGGTGAAATGGGGCTAACAAAGCATGCAGTGAAACGTATGGACTACAGTGAGTAATTGTAGAACTACAAAGTGCTTCTGTATGGTAAGTGGAGCTGATAAAATGGACAGTGATTGTAGAAACAAGGAGGTATATGTACACACATATATACAAACAATATACTGTATGTTTAATACTTTGTGTATAAATCAACCGAACCACTGTGAGTCATTTAAAAAATATATTTATTGAATTAAAGTGTTTATTTAAATAAATATAGTATTCTGATTTACATTTTCCTTTTAAATTTACTGCCAAATTGATTAAGACATTCTGTTTATTAATAGGGAAATGATCCTGATAGTTATCTTATATAAGTGTGTAATGTCACAATATATTTTCATTTTATTTTCATCAGTGTTTTACCAGGAATACCTGGACAAAGAGCCATTCTATCACAGGGCTTTGGCTATTCTCTACGACTGGCTAGCATAATAGACTAATGCACCACCCGAGCGCTTAGTATCATACAATATAATAAATATTTTGCTCCCCCAAAAAAGCATTGTGTTCATGGAATTTGCAGGTCACACATGCTGCTTTTTTCCACAAAGCTGAAGCACCTTTTCTTTAACACTTTTTTTAAATTTACCCTGTTTGCCCTTTTTGTTATTTCATTAGTAAATTGTGTGAGTGTAAATTGAGTTTTGCGTGTGAATGAGAATGTGTGTGTGTGTGCGTGTGTGTACGGGCACTGACTCTTAGCCCCCTGCAGTAATGTTATTCTTCCGGCTGGCTGAGCTGACGAGAGCGAGCAGTGGGAAATGCTGCCCAGTTAGAGTGGGAATGGCAGGCCAGTCCGTGAACCGTCCACTCCAATTGCACCTCTCGCCTCACACATGCACACACACACACACACACACACACATTCAGCTCATAGATGCATGTCAGCCCTATTCTACTCTTATGAGACTGAATATTTTTATGCTGCTGTAACTTCTTTGCTTATACACCAGCCTCAAAAATAATTGTCCAGTAACACTTCTATGTATATGTACAGTGTTAGAACACTAGTTACCATGCATCTATTTTGCATTCTCGGATTAATTACTGTGTTGATTTTTTTTAACTAATCATTTAATTGGATAACAGTTTGAGTGAAATTTTAAATCATAAATTCTTAATATTTGGCTCTACTGTAAATCAACCATGTTAATTCCTTTGTTTAAAAGATCTGAGTATTACTGTCACTTCACAGCGAAAAGGCCCTGGGTTTGATTCCCAGGTGGAGCGGTCCAGGTCCTTTCTGTGTGGAGTTTGCATGTTCTCCCCGTGTCTGTGTGGGTTTACTCCTGGTGTTTCGATATCCTCCCACAGTCCAAAAACATGCAGTCAGGTTAATTGGAGATACTAAATTGCCCTGAATATGAATGTTTGTGTGTGTGCCCTGTGATGGACTGGCGACCTGTCCAGGGTGTTTCCTACCTTCACCGCCCAGTGAATTGTACCCAACACAACCCCGAATCGGATACAGCTGTGCTAAAACAGACAATTAATGAATTAAGTTGGCCGCGTGGTGGTTCAGTGGGTTGCACTGTCACCTCACAGCAAGAAGGTCCTGGGTTTGATTCTCAGGTGGGGCGGTCCGGGTCCTTTCTGTGTGGAGTTTGCATGTTCTCCCCGTGTCTGTGTGGGTTTCCTCCGGGAGCTTCGGTTTCCTCCCACAGTCCAAAGACATGCAAGTGAGGTAAATTGGAGATACTAAATTGTCCATGGCTGTGTTTGACATTAAACTTAAACTGATAAATCTTACTGCTGTAACCAGTAACTACCGTTTCTAACGTGAATGTAACCAAAGTGTGACGTTAAAATCCTAATAAATAAATAAATGGAACATGTGCAAGCCAGGTCTACTTGTTTAGCAGCAGTGCCTGCACTCAGAAATGCTTTCTTTGCCTGAATGGGCACAAATTCCCCCACACACACTTCAAAATGTTTTGGGAAGCCAGAAAAAGAAGGCGGTTTTAGCTCATATTGATGCCCGTGGTTTTGAAATAGTATGTCCAACACACTCATGGTCAAGTGTGCAAATACTTTAGGTCGTCTAGTGTATTGACGAGGGGGTGTAATGTGTTGTGGCGTGTAATTGCAGCCAAGCTGTGTGTTTGTGATTGGGAGGATGTGACCGTACTGACCAGATCAGAGCAGCCAGGCATTTGATAAGGTGGGTTTGCGATGGTTCTTGCGGTTCTTTATCCATTTTGACAGGAGGTTGGCTCTGCGCTCTTCAGAGAAGATGCTCCAACGAGAGAACGAGCAGCCTTGTGCGTTTCTTCTCTTTGTCCGTTTCGTTTTTTCCCATGCACCCACTTCAGATGACCTGCCTCTTTTTAACTTCTCCTATCACACTCTTTCTGTTTCCTGACCGAAACTAATCCAGACTAAAGTGTAGCATCCCCTATTCTCCATCCCTCCTGCCCTCCTTCTCCTTCTCCTTTATCCCTCCTTTTTTTTAAAGTCTTCTGACGTTCCTGGAGTGGCACTAATCTTCCCCCTCTCTCTCTGGATGGATTTCTGCTCCCTCCTCATCCTCATTTTTTATGATCTGGCACTAGCAGAGCAAAACTAATCTGAGCTTCATGCACTAGTCTCCCACTGCCCCTTTTTCCCCGTCTGTATCCGTGCTGGTCTTTAATACACTTCACTCTCTTTCACCTTTGTCCTCTCAATAGTTCTACCAGCAAAGCTGTGCACTAAACTGCTGTACTGTTTTTTAACTGTAGTGCTATATGTCCAGAAGTATGTGGTCATATTTTTAATGATTAGTCAAGAGACACATTACTTTAAGTGGACAAAGAAGCAGAAAAAGCTGTGCAATGCCAAAGTACAAAAGCTAGAGAAAATTGGTTCAATTACATCACTGTGTCTGTATCATTCCTCCAAATAACTCCCTGGAAATTACTGTGGTAAAATATAATACAATTTGCATGATTTAAAAGTAAAAATACAGTTTGAGCTCATAAACATTCTTTCTCTGTTTTATAGAAACACAGTGACATCACTGGTCTGTTTTTCTCCTCGTTTATTTGGGGACAAACAATGCATTTTTAAAGTAAAATAGAATAACCTTTCAATAATGTATTTCCTTTTAACTATTTATTTGGTTTATGTGTGTGTAGTTTAGGTGTTTCCGTGACTGTTAAATGACTGACAAGTCTTTTATCTCACAGGATGCATCCCACTGATGGTGTATAAAATAAGCAAAGTTGAGACGTTTGCTTCCAAATTTGTAGCAACAGTTTTACGGCCTTTTCCTGCATGACTGTTCCTGTGCATTTGGTTTTTTTTCACAAGACAATATATTATTATTTATAGCAATTATAATTCCAGACAATTGTTTATTGTAAATTAGTCTAGACTGTCTAGATTATGATTATAACTGTAGTTATTATAGACAGTAAAACCATAAATAATAATAGTAAAATAAATAAAATAATTGCTGACAAATATAGTTTTATAGTATTTTTTTTTAAATATATTATATTATTACATAATATATTATTTGTGTTATTCTGTACACAAATAATATTAATATTATATATTATAATAATTCTAGACGTATTAATAATTCTAGTGTAAAATAGTCTTACAACTAATTTAAATTTTAACAAATATCTTACATTTGTTTACAATTATTGTTATAATTATTATTTTTACTTATATTATTAGTAGTAGTAATAGTAGTAATTTAATAATTATTCCAGACTATTGTAAGAAATTCATTACATTATTGTACAAGATAAAATAATAATTATTATCTTATCCAATATTAATAATAATAATAATTATAATAATAATAATAATTATTATTATTATTATTTAAAATAATAAACATTATTTTATTATTCTGGTCAGGGTCCACGCTAATATTATTATTAATACTAAGAATGGTGAAAGAAATTATTATTATTATTGTTATTATTAAAAATCATGAACATTTTTTCATTATTCTAGTCAGGATTTCTGTTAATATTATTACTAAGAATATTAAAAGATGTTATTATTATTTAAAAAAAATTTAAAAAAACATTATTATTATTATTATTATTAAGAAAAATAAAAATAGAAAACATTATTATGATTATTATTGTTATTAAAAAAACTGAAAAGAAAATTGTTATTATTACTTTGCTACTACTATTATTATTATTGCTATAAACAATAAAACATAGAATACATTATTATTATTTAGAATATTGGATGAGATTATTTTTTTATTATTAGACCATTAGAAGAAATTGGGAAAAAATGTTCTTATTATTATTAAAATAAAACTGGAAAACGTTATTATTTTTATTATTATTATTATTATTATTATTAACAAAACAATAGAAAACTGTTATTATTTTGTTATTATTATTGTTATTATTATTATGAGAAATAAAATAATAGAAAACATTATTATTCTTATTATTATTATTAAGAATATTTGAAAAGATCATTATTATTATTAGATCATTAAGAGAAATTGGGGGGAAAAGGAAAAATGATTTTTAAGAATTAGAATATTTAGAATATTATTAAGAAAATTATTAGGAATAGCTTCATTGTAGCTGAGCTATACTTTTGAGTAGCTTTCCTGACACTGCTGTTAAACTCTGCGTCTGCATATCTCACTTTTAATCAGGTCACATCTCTGTAATTCTTTTATCCATTTCTTCCTTCTTAGTTTACATTCATCCTGAAGTCGTATCTGGAAGTGAGTAGATGAGAGGTGAGACTAAAGGAATTATGTACCAGGGGAGACTCTGCGCAGCTTGATTTAGTTCCCCCCGGTTAGACTCTGTACTGACTTTGGTTTCTTCCTGTGGCAAGCCTTTTATCTGACAGGACACATCCCACTGATGGTTGCCGTTAAGCTGGAAGCCTCATTGCAGCAACCACAGCCAGATTCATAGCCATGAGGGGTGATGAGATGTAATTAAAGAAGTTTCTTGTATAAAAAGCCACTTTTCCTGGATAGGTCATTGGCACTGTAATAACTCTGCTTAAGGAAAGCTGAAGGACAGATTGGTCGACATTAATACCTGAAGGAATTTCCTCACCAGGTCATTCGTCGGCACAGTGGAGGTTTTGCAATGACATTGCAGTTTTGTCTTTAGTCTTTCTGTCTCACATGACCGAGTGTGATTGTGTCAGTACATAATTAAAGCCATGCTGCTTAAAGTCTAATGAGAATTCTAGGCTCATTAACATCATGGCTGAACATGTGTCACTGTTAAAAAGCTGTTCCCAAAGTCTATTACAGAAACAATATCAGTATCACCTCTAAAGATACACAAAACATGCTCAATCCTTGTCTTTGTGGAACTTCATCTCATGCACAGGGGCACATTTATGCTGCAAGAGGAAAGGTCCTTTCTTAAACTGTTGACACAATATTTGAAACATATGTTTCTATAATGTAATTGATTTTTGTACACCTCCTTAGCAGTGCAGGTGCCTGAAACACCTGAGCTCAATAATTACAAGCAGTGTCCACATACTTTTGGCCACTTAGTCTAATTTCCAATCCCTTTACCCGACAATGTTTTATTCTGTAAAAATGACGGTTCCTCGCCGCTGGTGCAAGTGTGGCGTCTTCTGACCGGTCAAGGCGCCTGCAAGGGGAGGGGGGTGTCAGGGGGTGGACGCAGGGCATGGCTCTCCACCCCGCCCCTGGAAGGTCAAAAGAACCAATTACTGGCTGTGTGAATTTCAGAGATGGACACGTGACAGCCTCGACCCCTCTCGATAAGGGGTGGGGGTGGAGATAAGCGATGAGAGAGCGATAGGCTCCAACTGGCCACGACTAAAAAATGTGCCTGGCACAACATAGACTATCCTTCCAAAAATCAGATTGGATACTACAAAGATTTGGAGGGGTGTCAACATACTTTTGTCCATTTGCATAGTTGCATAGTTATTTATTTGCACATCTTTTATTATTATTACTGCTATTATTATAATACATATTTTATTCATATGCTTATTATTATTATTATTGCTATTATGGTTTTAGTACTATGTACATAGATATAATTCCATATATGTAAATAGCTATAGTTATAACTATTTATTTACACTAATCATAGATACAGTGTATCACAAAAGTGAGTACACCCCTCACATTTCTGCAGATATTTAAGTATATCTTTTCATGGGACAACACTGACAAAATGACACTTTGACACAATGAAAAGTAGTCTGTGTGCAGCTTATATAACAGTGTAAATTTATTCTTCCCTCAAAATAACTCAATATACAGCCATTAATGTCTAAACCACCGGCAACAAAAGTGAGTACACCCCTAAGAGACTACACCCCTAACTGTCCAAATTGAGCACTGCTTGTCATTTTCCCTCCAAAATGTCATGTGACTCGTTAGTGTTACTAGGTCTCAGGTGTGCATAGGGAGCAGGTGTGTTCAGTTTAGTAGTACAGCTCTCACACTCTCTCATACTGGTCACTGAAAGTTCCAACATGGCACCTCATGGCAAAGAACTCTCTGAGGATCTTAAAAGACGAATTGTTGCACTACATGAAGATGGCCAAGGCTACAAGAAGATTGCCAACACCCTGAAACTGAGCTGCAGCACAGTGGCCAAGATCAGTGGCGTTTTAAAAGAGCAGGGTCCACTCAGAACAGACCTCGCGTTGGTCGTCCAAAGAAGCTGAGTGCATGTGCTCAGCGTCACATCCAACTGCTGTCTTTGAAAGATAGGTGCAGGAGTGCTGTCAGCATTGCTGCAGAGATTGAAAAGGTGGGGGGTCAGCCTGTCAGTGCTCAGACCATACGCCGCACACTACATCAAATTGGTCTGCATGGCTGTCACCCCAGAAGGAAGCCTCTTCTGAAGTCTCTACACAAGAAAGCCCGCAAACAGTTTGCTGAAGACATGTCAACAAAGGACATGGATTACTGGAACCATGTCCTATGGTCTGATGAGACCAAGATTAATTTGTTTGGTTCAGATGGTCTCAAGCATGTGTGGTGGCAATCAGGTGAGGAGTACAAAGATAAGTGTGTCATGCCTACAGTCAAGCATGGTGGTGGGAATGCCATGGTCTGGGGCTGCATGGGTGCAGCAGGTGTTGGGGAGTTACATTTCATTGAGGGACACATGAACTCCAATATGTACTGTGAAATACTGAAGCAGAGCATGATCCCCTCCCTCCGGAAACTGGGTCGCAGGGCAGTGTTCCAGCATGATAATGACCCCAAACCCACCTCTAAGACGACCACTGCTTTATTGAAGAGGCTGAGGGTAAAGGTGATGGACTGGCCAAGCATGTCTCCAGACCTAAACCCAATAGAACATCTTTGGGGCATCCTCAAGCGGAAGGTGGAGGAGCGCAAAGTCTCGAATATCCGCCAGCTCCGTGATGTCGTCATGGAGGAGTGGAAAAGCATTCCAGTGGCAACCTGTGAAGCTCTGGTAAACTCCATGCCCAGGAGAGTTAAGGCAGTTCTGGGAAATAATGGTGGCCACACAAAATATTGACACTTCAGGAACTTTCACTAAGGGGTGTACTCACTTTTGTTGCCGGGGGTTTTGACATTAATGGCTGTATATTGAGTTATTTTGAGGGAAGAATAAATTTACACTGTTATATAAGCTGCACACAGACTACTTTTCATTGTGTCAAAGTGTCATTTTGTCAGTGTTGTCCCATGAAAAGATATACTTAAATATCTGCAGAAATGTGAGGGGTGTACTCACTTTTGTGATACACTGTATATACGGGTTTTTATTTTTTTGCACTTTTGGTAGATGCTAACTGCATTTCATTGCTTTGTACCTGTACTGAGCAATGACAATAAAGTTGAATCTATCTATTTATTAAGTCTATTTTCCAATCCCGTCAAGTGTATAATAAATATTATTATTATTATTATTATTATTATTATTATTATTATCATTAATAAAAATTAAAAATCATAAACATTTTTTTTATTATTCTGGTCAGGGTCCCAGTTAATATAATTATTACTAAGAATATTAAAATGTATTATCATTATTATTATTATTATTATTTAAAAAAAATAAAAATAGAGAACTTATTATTTTGTTAGGATTATTATTATTATTACTGTGAACAATAAAATATAGAATACATTATTATTATTATTATTTAGAATATTGGATGAGATTGGAAAAATTGGGAAAAAGGGAAATTATTCTTATTATTTAGGATGTTATTAAAAAATAAATAAAAATTGAAAACATTGTTATTATATTATTATTATTATTATTAACAAAACTATAGAAAACTGTTATTATTATTGTTTTATTATTATTACTACTATAAAAAATAAAATAATAGAAACATTATTATTATAAGATTACTGATGAGAGCATTATTATTATTATTATTATTATTATTATTAGTATTATTATTATGAGATCATTAAGAGAAATTGGGGGGAAAAGGGAAATTATTATTTAGAATATTTAGAAGGGGTGTCAACATACTTTTGGCCATTTAGTCTATTTTCCAGTCCCTTCAAGCGTATAATTAATATTATTATTATTGTTATTTAAAAAATTTGAAGAATAAACATTTTTTTATTATTCTTCAGGATCCATGTTAATATTACTATTATTACTAAGAATGTTGAAAGAGATTATAAATATTAAGAAAAATTTTAAATTATAAATTTTTTTTTAAATATTCTGGTCAGGGTGCTTGTTTAAATAATTGTTACTAAGAATATTAAATATATTATTATTAATATTATTAAGAAAATAAAAATATAAATCATTATTATTATTAATATTATTTTTAAGAAAACAATAGAAAATGTATTATTTTGTTAGGAGTATTATTATTTTTACTGTGAACAATAAAATATAGAAGACATTATTATTATTATTTATAATAATGGATGAGATAATATTAATTGTTATTAGACCATTAGGAAAAATTGGGGAAAAGGTAAATTATTCTTATTATGTAGGATATTAAAAAAAACTATAGAAAACATTATTATTACTATTATTATTATTAATAAAACAATAGAAACTTTGATATTTTTGTTATTATTATTACTATGAAAAATAAAATAAGAATATTGAATGAGATCATTATTATTATTATTATTATTATTATAAAGAATATTGGATGAGATTATTATTATTATTATTATTATTATAATTACTATTATTATTATTAGATCATTAAGAGAAATTGGGGGAAAAAAGGGAAATTATTCTTATTATTTAGGATATTTAGGAGGGGTGTCAACATACTTTTGGCCATTTAGTCTATTTTCCAATCCCGTCAAGCCACAATGTTTTATTCTGTAAATTTGTCAAAATAGGTTGCCTGGCACATCACAGATCACCCAAATGATTAAAGAACACAAAAATCTTGCCACCAGGCCTTGGACATCATTGGACAAAAATGAGCTTGGTTACTATTAAGATGTCCACATACTTTTCATGTAATCTATTTTTCAGTATCTTTAACCGACAATGGTTTTATTCTGTAAAGATGTCAAACATTTCTTGGCACAACACAGATATATGATTACCAAATAATCTTACTACCAGACCTTGGACACTGGTTGCCAAAAATCAGCTTGGTTACTACTAAAATTAGTTGAATTGTCCATATTTTTGACTATATAGCTTATGTTACTTGTCTGGCACAACAAAAAAAAGCTAAATGATCAAAAGACAAAAACAATCTTACCACTAGACCCTTGGTTACTACAAACACTAGGAGAGATGTCCACATACCTTTGGCCATATAGCAAATGTTACTTTTTAACTTTGGGTTAAGGTTTTTCTTGGAAGTTTTGCATTTATTATAAGTCACCAATGAGTGTGTGAACACGGTCTCAAAGAAGGCTACAGTTGGTGAAGTCCAGCTGTGACTGTAGACTCTTAATTGGCTCACCGCCGTGTCACTGACTAAATTCATGTTAACGACGTGCTGCTAGTGTAGACTGTTATATCAGCCTTTTGCTAAGTACATTCATTTATCTTTTTACTGGACATTATATTAGGAACTATATTAATACTAAAGACGATCGTCTAGACGTCTGGGCTTGTGTTCACTGTTTACCCCCTGAAGTGATGTCCCCACTGTAGAACAGGCTATGTCCAAAGCTACAATTGAAGGAGCTGCTTGTAATGTACCAGATGGAGTCCAGGTCTCGGCATATTAGTCGAGTGATTCTAGTATTTGGCTCATTGTGTACATGGATACTGAGAAACATTGTAACATTGCTCAGTCTCAGCAGCGGTGTTGAAGGGGGCGCGTGATAGTGTGCCGTTCTCCGTGTCTGAGGAAATGGGGGTACATAGGTGATTGCTGCCTTGTGCCCAGTGTTCACATGGAAACCGGACCCACCACAAGGCTGACCAGAATAAATTGTTGGAGAAAATGTAAATAAAATAAAGTAGAAAATTTGCCGTTTTTTACATTGAAGGAGCGTCAATGGGTGGCTCAGCGGTCTATTATGGTAATTCATCACTGTTGAGATCCAGGTTCAAATCCCAGCAGTGCTTCTGGCTGACCTGGCACTTACACATTTGATTGGCAATGTCTGAGGAAAGGGGAAGGAGGGGTGGGCAAAACCCTGCGATGGATGGGGGTCTTAGCAGTGCTTGGCCGGCCGGGCAACTACACATATAATTGGCTATGTCTGCGGAAAGGATTTTGGGGGGAAGGGGGGGTCACAACTCTGCGATGGATTGGCGTCCCGTCTATGGTATTCCTGTTCTTGCTGTACACTGTTCCCGCTGCTACCCTGACCAGAATACAGCGAAACACAAATGAGGATTTTTTGAAGCTTTTTTTTTTAATGATCCATGTTTCAACAGGTTTGTCATGCACCAGCTTTAAAAGGTTCATTCTGCTCTTGTTTTTCTCTCCTAGTGCTTGTTTGTTCTGCTCCTCATCCCCTCTCCTCCTCCCACTGTGAGGAACCATTACAGTCACTTTCACTTGCTTTTTTAATTGATTCCTCTTTTTCTTGCTTTCATGCTCCCTCTTGTTCCTGCTGAGAGCATGCCATTTCCTGTTCTGATTCATCTCAGTTTCTCTCTCTCATCCCTCCTTTGTTTTTTTTTCAAGCAGTTCACCCTGCTAAATACATTTACCCAAACGCACAAGCTGCTGAGTCGTACCGCGCTTATACACATCTGTTTAATGAGTCTTTACACTGCACTTTCTTTATCCAGACACCTAATTTTGGTCTAAATTGGCATAAGTGAAATGAAGCGGTGCAGCACTCTTGCTTGTATCTCCTGATTTTCTCTCCTCTCTCCTGTAATCGCCGGGCTCACATGCACCACAGCAGCCATGTTTAAAAAGAAGTTAGAAACAAATTGCCATTTTGGCACTACGTACTTTCACATTTTATTTTAGTTTTTTTCCCCCACTTGTATTTTTTTTAGGGCAAATTCTATTTGACTCTGCGAGTCATCCGTAGTTCATGTTGAGACTTGACCGTGCACGACATCTCTCATTAAGACAGCGTTTCTCAAATGTAACCGAGCATCGTAGTGATGCACTTTCTTAATAAATAAATAAATACACGCTATATTCACAAGTTGTCGGGAGCATAACACTTTTATTACTTTTTCTGTTACGGTACCGAATAGCAGACAGCTAGAGTCGTTAGCCAAGCATGCTATTCCATGAACTATGGAAGCCCCAAAGGGTCAAAACACACTCACTTCGTGTAGAAACGTCCATCAAACCATTGTCACGATACAACCACAGAAAAGTCTGTTACAATAATTACGCCTTATCCCACCTAAAGCACCGCTGATCTACAATGTTTGCTGATGGAGAAATTTTAACCTACAATCTGACATATATACGAAGTCAAGGGTCTCTGCTAGATAGTATTACTGCCTAGTATGTGAGTGAATAAAACTCCCTTACAGTTTTCTCTTGTCCCAGCAGTTTTTAACATAAGTACATTTAGCATAAAATGTGTTCACCATTTTAATTGTAACATTTCACTTAGAAATCCTTGTTTTCTATAACATTTACACAGATTTTTTTTTATGCGATTAATTGCGATTAACTATATGAAATTCTGAGATTAATCGCGATTAAAAAATGTAATCGTTTGACAGCCCTAATTTTTTTTTTACAAATTCCCCTTTTTCTCCCCCTTTAGCGCATCCAATTGTTCAGTTTGCATCATGCTTCCTCTCTGTCTATGCCGAACCCTGCCCTGACCGAGGAGATCTAAGCTAACCCATATCCCCTCCGAAACATGGGCAGCAGCCGGAGGCATTTTTGCCACTCACACATTGATGAGTGTGGCGCCACCTAGCGTTGCATGCGGAGAGACACACCCTAAGGGCACTCTTCCTCATCTCTGTGCAGGCGCCTCTGATCAGCCGGCAGAGGTTGTAATCGCATTCTGATTACACACCCACATCCGGTTCTTTGTCCCCCCAACTGAGCAACCGGCCAATCGTTGCTCATACAGCCACTCAGTCTCGAACCGGTAAGGCAGAGCTGGATTCGATACGATGTACTCAGAATCCAGCTCTGGTTGGTCTTTTTTTACCGCTGTGCCACCTGAGCAGCGTATTATTTTTTTTTACATATTTAATGGGGCACTCGGGTAGCACAGTGAAAAATTACACTAGCCAACTGGTGCTGGGATCCATGGTTTGAATCCCAAGTGGTTCTATTGCCGGTCAGGTGTCTACATACAGACATGATTGGCTATGTCTTGAGAAGTGGTCGAAGCCCTGTTATGGATTCTCTTGAGTGTTTTTGCAGCACTGCGCCTACGGGTTCTGGGGATACTGGACCCACCCCATTTACATTTGTGGCATTTAGCAGATGCTTTATTTGAGCAATTGAGAGTTATGTGCCTTGCTCAGGGTCCAAAAGTGGCAACTTGGCGGTGGTGGGGCTTGAACCGGCAACCTTCTGATTACTAGTCCGCTTTTTTTAACCACCGTCCTTAAAAACGCCTTACATATAAGAAACAGAAGGCAGGAAGAGTTGGATTAGTGACGTCACTGTGTCTTTATTATTCATCCACATCTGTGCCCCACACATTTCCCACAGACACACTCCAAAATCAGTGGAGCTTTTCAGAAAAAAAACTGTAATAGGCAGAGTGGGGGGCCAACAGGATGTAACACATATGCGTCCACATACTTTTGGTAATCTCTGGTTGAATATTATTTATATATATTTTTTCCTACTTTAAAATTGCAATTTATGCCACTCAGGTGGCACAGCGGTAAAATACACTAGCACACCAGAGCTGGGATTTTGAATACATCGTATCGAATCTCAGCTCTGCCATTTGACTGGGCTGAGCGGCTGCATGAACAATGATTGGCTGTTGTTCATAGGGTAGGACAAGCCTGCAGAGAGTCAAGGAACAATGCTGATCAGGGTGTGGCTCTCCGTACACAAAGCTGATCGGCATATGAACTCGCCTCGTGCAGGTGAAAAGATGCAGTCGGCTACTGCGGGGATCGGCTCCAGTGGAGAGAAAGCATAACGCAATTGGGTATAAATTGCAATTTACATATTTTGCTACATCAGATAGAGGTGGCGAAGATGAAAATGGTAGTGATTAGGAAGGAGTTTTTAATAGGGATGGTGCAGGTAGGATGTTTTGAAGACAAAGCTATGAAGGCCAGATTGAGATATCTTGAGCATGTGCAGAGGAGAAAAGAGCTCTATAGATGGAACCGCCAGGCAGGAGGAGAGAAAGGCCAAAGAGGAGGTTTATGGATGAGGTGAGGGAGGACACGCTGGTGGTTGGGGTGACAGAGGAGGATGTTCATGACAGGGCAAGATAGAGATGAATGATGGTTGAGGCCAAAAAAAGAAGACAGAGATATAACCATTGCTGTTAGTTGCTTTTAGTCATTTATACAGAATCCCTCCCGAGGCTCTTAGAAATTTCTCAGTGTAACAAACTGGAAATCAAAGCGTTTTTTATGGCTTATGTTCTTAATTAGTTTTTTTTTTTTATCCCAGTGAAGTGCATTTGCGCCTTTTTTCTTTCTTTTATTAGTTTGGTTCTGGGGGAGTAATTCAGAACATAGCTGATATAAACCAAGTGTTTTTCCATTTGTTTCCTTTCATTTCATTTAAAAATAAAAAAGCAATTAGATTAATATAGAATTATTTCTTTTATGCACTTTTGTGGACGGCAGTTAAATAAAAAAATTAAAAGCTGAGAATTACATTATAGAGAATTATAGAGAATCCGAACATACGTAAATATTATCGAAATGTTATGAGGTCAGATAAAGGCCTTAAAACAACATAGTTTGCATCTATGGAACCACACCCCAATCTAGGCAAGGCAAGTTTATTTGTATAGCACCTTTCATACACAGTGGCATTTCAAAGTGCTTTACATAAGGAAAAATTAAAAGCATTAAAACATTCCTGAGATCTAGAACCTCAGAAAGACTTCTTGCAAACATTTAATTACAATTAAGAACATGTAATTCAAACAAGAGAGATAAAAATTAAGAACATGAAAAATTAAAAGAAAATATTGTAAAATATACCCTACAATTAAAAAAATATGAAATTAAAACAAGAGAGATAAGCAATTAAGAACATGAAAACTAAAGGAAAATATAGTAAAATATACCCTACAGTTTATAGAATGTAAAATTAAAACAAGAGAGATACACGTTATTATAAGTGATTAATTATACCGCAGTAATGTCAACAAACACTCATACACACTACTCTATAAAAAAAAAAAATTATTAAGAGCATGAAAAATTAAAAGAAATATGGTAAATCTAGTCATAGTTAATTACCCTGATTGCGTTATGCTTCACCTCTACTGATACAACCCTCCACTGCTGACTGAGGAGCTTTGCAGCTGACACACACCCCCTCCGACACATGTGCAGTACCGACAGCATCTTTTCACCTGCACGAGGCAGGTTCATATGCGGATCAGTCTTGTGCACGGAGAACCACACCCTGATCGGCATTATTCCTCAACTCTGCGCAGGCACCATCAATCAGCCAGCAGATTTCCAACCCTGGTCTGGCTTATCCCACCCTGTGAACAACAGCCAATCCCTGTTCATGTAGCCGCCCAGCCCAGCCGGATGGCAGAGCTGAGATTCGATACGATGTATTCTAAATCCCATCTCTGGTGTGCTAGCGTATTTTATTTTACCTTTTAATTGGAATGATGAATATATCCCAGGTTATATATCCCAATACTCCTATTGCGTTGCCTAAAAGATCTGAAACACCTCATATACCCTATGTCACCACACAACCTGTTGTCATATCCCTAAAAAACATTTTAACTGTCAAATTTAATCAGGAGATCCATGGAATTGTTGATACCCTTCCTAATATTAGACATTACTCATGTTTTTTCATCTATCTATACCTTTCCAATTCCCTATTACAATATCTCTGCTGCTTGTTCCACACCAACACTGGCCGAGGACAGCAGCATACTACCACTCACCCCCTTCTGACAGGTGTGAAGATGTGTGAATTTCCACTGTCACGCTATGCCCTAAGTGTTCCTCCACTACTCCTGCCATCACAAGGCACAGTTGCTGTTCCCAGAGCAACGAGCATCAACCCTATTCAACCTTCTTTCTTTTAGGCATGCCTAAACTTGCCAGTGAGTGCCCAGCCAATCCTGTAGCACCACTGAGAGGCCAATCTGAGAATTTAAACTCTATTAGACTGTATTATACTGCTGCGCCACCTGCAGACTCACACTCTGATTTATAAATGCAGTGTTCTAAAAATCAAACACTGATAACTGTTTTTCACAAAAGTATTCGGTGGGTAGCACTGATGCCTTACAGCAAGAAGATACTGGGTTTGATTCCCAGGCGGAGTGGTCTGGGTTCTTTCTGTGTGGAGGCTGCTCTGGTTTCTCCCACAGTCCAAAAATATGCAGTCAGGTTAATTGGAGAAACTAAAGTCCACCTAGGTATAAGTGTGAGTGTAAATGTGTGTGTGTGTGTGTGTGTGTTTTGTGTGTGTGTGTGTGTGTTTGCCCTGTGAAGGACTGGCGACCTGTCCAGGGTGTTTCCTGCCTTTCGCCCAGTGAATCTAACCCACTGCAACCCTAGTAGTCGGATAAATCAGTGGTAAAACAGACGATGGATGGATGGATGGTTGGATCGATGGATGGATTTGGAAAGGCACACGCTGGGTCTATTAGGTCCCACAATTTACACTGCAGTGCCTGGACCAAAAACCAAGCCATGAACAACTGTCTGTGGATCTCCACCATCAGCTTGCAGCAAGACATACAGGATCAATATATCAACATATAAAACAATGTCGCCGCTCAGGTGGCGCAGCGGTAAAAAGACACGCTGCAACCAGAGCTGAATTCTGAGTACCTCGTATTGAATCCAGCTCTGCCTTACCGGTTCGAGGCTGAGTGGCTGTATGAGCAACGATTAGCCGGTTGCTCAGTTGGGCGGTGGGACAAAGAACCGGATGTGGGTCTCTCTCTCTGTCAGAATGCGATTACGACCTCTGCCGGCTGATTAGTGGGGCCTGCACAGAGATGAGGAAGAGTGCCCTTAGGGTGTGTCTCTCCGCATGCAACGCTAGGTGGCGCCACACTCATCAATGTGTGAGTGGCAAAAATGCATCCAGCTGCTGCCCATGTTTCGGAGGGGATATGGGTTAGCTTAGATCTCCTCGGTCAGGGCAGGGTTCGGCATAGACAGAGAGGAAGCTTGATGCAAATTGAACAATTGGATGCTCTAAAGGGGAAGAAAAAGGGGGAAAAAACAAAAAAAACAAACATATAAAACAATGTCCAAGGCTTTGAGTGGCCTCAATCATTTTGTAATTATATAGAAATTATGAGTTTGGCCAGAAAGAGCATCTGGGCCAGAAGGACCTTGGTCAGGGATTTAAGAAAGAACCCAACAATCATTCCACAAGCACGGAAAGTCCTGTGCAAAGATAGGAGAACCTGTTGGACACCCATCACTGCAGCAGTCCGTAAAGCTCTTTATGGCAGGGGTAGCACTGTCGCCTCACAGCAAGAAGGTCTTGGGTTCGATTCCCAAGTGGAGCGGTCCGGGTCCTTTCTGTATGGAGTTTGCATGTTCTCCCCATGTCTGTCTGGGTTTCCTCCAGATAGGCAATGTGGTTCCTATAGCTACATAGTCACATGTTAGTTTCTTCAGATTTGCTTTCGTTTCACCCGCCCATTCTGCTTACTGGTTAATTCCCACTTACATGTTGTCAGTATTCCCTGTGTTTCTAATTTCAAGTCTGGAATTATGATTATGAATTGTCCTGTTTTGTATTTTGACCTTAGCTACAGCCCTAAACAACCACTTGCTGAGACAACACACTAATGTCTTGCCTTTTCTCACCTTTCCATACAGATGGCCTACACAGTGCCATGACCAACCCTGTTATCAACCTGACTGTGTAACACTTCACCTCTACCGATACAACCCTTCACCGCTGACTGAGGAGCACGTGATCAGTACCCACTGCCTTTTTTTCACCTGCACGAGGCGAGTTCATATGCTGACCAGCCCTGTGCACGGAGAGCCACACCCTGATCAGCATTATTCCCCAACTCTGTACAGGCGCCGTCAATCAGCCAGCAGAGGTCGTAATTGCACCAGTTATGAGTGCAAATAACCTGTGAACAACAGCCAATCGTTGTTCATGTGGCTGCCCAGCCCAGTCGGATGGCAGAGCTATGATTCGATACGATGTATTCGAAATCCCAGCTCTGGTGTGCTAGCATGTTTTACTGCTGCGCCACCTGAGCGGCCCGACCTCAGAAATTCTAGTTTGACTGAACGGGCACAAGTTCCCACAGACGCACTCCGAAATCTTGTTTCAAAAATCCTTTCCAGAAATATGGAGTCTGTTATAGTTATATGTCATTTTTGGAATGGGACATCACGTGACGTTTGGACACTGTAGAGCAGATTGTTAATTACTAACAGACAGATGAAATAAATCTATGTTAAAAATGTATCAGTTCATCTATTCCTTCCTGCAATCTGTCTCTCGGTGCGTCCCCTGCTGACCCCTGCTGAGTGTAACAGTTAGATGCAAACAGCCTCCTTTGTCTGTGTCCATTGTCTCTTCCTTCACCCGTCTCTGACTCCCTCTGTTCCCAACCGCCATCATCCTGAGCCTTTCCTCTCTTGTCCCATTCCGTCCCTCTGTCCTTTCATTTGTTACACCCTGTCACTCTGTCTTCATTGTTTCTGAGACCTTCATTTATTACCTTCCCTCTCTCTCCCTCTCTCTCTCTCTTTATTTTATCTCTCGTTCTTTCCGTGGTCCTCTACAGCATGCTTAATCTTCCCCCATCACTTTCTTGCTTTCTTGCTATCTTTTTCCGCGTGCGACCTTTAAAAGAAGCGAGGATGTATTTTGGGGCTGCACAGCCGTTCGTAATTTTTCATGACATTTCTGTGTGAGTAATGGCAAATTCTTCTTCATGTGCATTTTTCTAAAAACAGTTTGTTTCTGCCTCATGGTTGATCTTCAGAATAGTAATAGAGTGGCAAATGCTTACACTCTTTCTCGTTTTTTCTTTGATTTTAGTGGAACCAACTCAGAAAGGGAAGGATCATGGTAAGAATTTTCTGACTATAAATATAATTATAAATTATTCCGATTGTTAGTTTAGGGGATGAATTAGTTACAGAAACAGCCTCCTTTCATGCTGTTCTTCAATGGTCAGGACCCCCACAGAACCACCACAGAGCAGGTATTATTTAGGTGGTGGATCATTCTCAGCACTGCAGTGACACTGACTGGTGGTGGTGTGTTAGTGTGTGTTGTGCTGGTATGAGTGGATCAGATACAGCAGCGCTGATGGAGCTTTTAAACACCTCACTGTCACTGCTAGACTGAGAATAGTCCACCAACCAAAAATATCTAGCCAACAGCGCCCCATGGGCAGCCTCTTTGACCACTGATGAAGGTCTAGAAGATGACCAACTCAAACAGCAGCAATAGATGAGCGATCGTCTCTGACTTTACATCTACAAGGTGAACCAACTAGGTAGGAGTGTCTAATAGAGTAGACACGGTATTTAAAAACTCCAGCAGCGCTGCTGTGTCTGATCCACTCATACCAGCACAACACGCACTAACACACCACCACCATGTCATTGTCACTGCAGTGCTGAGAATCATCCACCACCTAAATAATACCTGCTCTGTGGTGGTCCTGTGGGAGTCCTGACCATTGAAGAACAGCATGAAAGGGGGCTAAAAAGGTATGTAGATAAACAGATTGACTACAGTTAGTAATTGTAGAACTACAAAGTGCTCCTATATGGTAAGTGGAGCTGTTAAAATGGATAGTAAGTGTAGAAACAAGAAGGTGGTTTTAATGTTATGGCTGATCAGTGTATATTTAAATTTTATAAACTATAAACAGTGGTACCTTGTAACTTAACGTCCCCTAAACTCAAAATCTTTGAAACTCAACACCCTTTGTTGAGAAATTTGTACCCTTAAACTCAACATTTCTCTTAAACTCAATGTGTTCACCTTTGTAAAAAAATTATTTATTTAATTTAAAATGAACAATGAACTTTGTTCAGCGCTTTGCTTGAGCGGTGCAGTAAAACGCCATCACAGTGCACATATAAGACAAATCTGCATTTGTGTGTCAAATTCACTCTGAAAGCTCCACATATATCTGTGTTTAGCTGGATTTTTCTTCTGTTTTACTTTTAAACTTGTCGGGGTGCTGAGAAATTGTAAGAAACAGCTTTTTTTTGAGAGAGTCTAAAACTCTTATTGTTAAAAAAGCTTACCGTAAATTAATGTATTAAAATTATGACATAGAAACACTATTTATTGGTGCTCATAAGTTCTCTCCACTAATGAAATTCCTCGCTCGTTTTAGTACAATAAGTCACGTTAAGCTTTGTGCAAGTTATTGATTTTTAACTGTTTTTCAATTGTATTTCAGTGTTTTTTTAATTATTTTTGTGTTATTTTTAGTGTATACGTATCGAAAACCCCATTATTTTATATTAGCCTAAAATATATGCAGTTCCACGGGACCATGGAACACATTAACAGGTTTCCCATACATCCTTATGGGAAAAATACCTTGAAACTCAATGCCTTTAAAACTCAAGAACCACTCCCAGAACCAATTGAGGTTGAGTTTTAAGGTACCACTGTAAAAATCTATATGAATATATTGGATACTGACCAGTTTACCAGTTTATTAGCATTTAGTTAGCAGATCTGTTAGCGTTTAGCTGTGTGTCAGTATTACCTACATACATTTGATTTATTAGTAGTATACCGTATGTTCAGGCAGCATGATGGCTTGGTGGGTAGCACTGTCGCCTCACAGCAAGAAGGTCCTGGGTTCAGTCCCCAGGTGTAGCAGTCTGGGTCATTTCTGTGTGGAGTTTGCATGTTCTCCCCGTGTCTGCGTGGGTTTCCTCTGGGAGCTTCATTTTCCTCCCACAGAGATGAATTTGAGATGCAAAATTAAAGACTTGAACTGATTAATCTTGTGTAAGCAGTAATTACATATCCTTTCATGAATGTAACCAACGTGTGTAAACTTGATGTTACAATCCTAATAAATAAATAAATCATTCAACTGACAATGACTATCTAAAGCAAAATCTGAATTATGAAAATCTTTACCTTATTTGAGCAGGGTTATATATGAATATTCCTATTTGCATTTGTAAATAAAGTGGACAGTGACTGTATATGAATATATCAATCAAATCAGTAAACAATACTCTTTTACAGGAATGCCAGTGCCTAACGGTAATGCCCAGCCCAGAAGAACAAGTTCTCTAGCTCTCCTTGCTCTCACCTCCATCGTTTCTACGTTTCTGATCATTAAAAAACCTAGCTAACAGAATTACCAAATTGGACCTCATGTATGTAGGTCATCGGCAATGTGTAGTTCTACACACACATCCTTTCAGACACACAGCACTGGTCCTTCATCCTGTGGTTTTTGGAGTGGCATTAGTCCCCCTGTGTGCTCCTGTTCTTTTTTCAAATGTTGCTGTCCACTCTTCTTTGACATAGATTCATTCTGCATCAGACTGACACTAATCTACATTCAAAGACCTATTCCTGCTGTTCTTCTTTCACATAATCCTTCCACTGCAAAAAAAAACCCGGACCCCCCCTTCTTTTCCACCATTAGTCCTTTTCATTTTCTTCCTGTACCCAAAGTACGACTACTGAATTGAGCCAAAAAGGAGAGCAGAGGGGAGAAATCGACACCCCTGTAGCACCTGCGCTGCTAAGCAAAAGTGCAGAGGAAGAGGCATTAAAGCTCAGGGCTCATTCATCAGCTCTCAGGATGATTCAAGGAGACGGCTTAGGTTAAAAAAAAGAACCTGACTTTATTTAGTTCATTTTCCTTCATGGATGAACTGGAGCCAAAGTAAGGCGTGAGTATTCTCGAATGACACTTGAGACTTTGTTGTATTTGAAAAGTACCACAGATGAACCAGGAGTTTTATTATTTGAGGTGACTTAGAATTGAAGAGCTCTCAGGAAACAAATGAGAAACAGCTGCATGGACTGATAATACGTTCATATGTTTACTTTCACTGGAATTATGAGTTACATGTGTTACTAAGAGCTAATTGTGAGATATATCATTCTGAGTTGCATGAAACATTGGGCTTAAGGGAACTTGAGCATCACTGATTTAAGTTTTTTACACAAAGACTTAAGAGAAGGAAACTACAAACTTAAATACTCAATGGCAGACGTATTTAAGTTCTTTCTAATTATTAAAACAGGAGAGTGGTTCATAGTTGTGGTATAAAAAACAAGTCAAACAATGAGTTGACCCTTTTTTTATTTTGGTATTAGGACTAGACTACTGTTTTCTTTTGACATCCTTCATATGCATAGTATAAAAGCCTCTTTCAAACACTGCAGCACTGCCAGTAAAGCCTGAAGATGAAGACTGGTCAGACCTCTTCACTACTTTTGGTAGAGATGTTAGTTGACTGAACTGTTCCCAGGTCAGTTTATTAGGTTTTTTACATGTCTATTTTCTAAGAAGCATTTCATTTCTTGATGCTTTTCCATATATTTTTGGGTCGATAAAATATCTTTATCAGGCGTCATACAAACACACTGTTTAATTCACAGGTGAAGGAATTATGTCTGAGGCTTTTGCATTTTGTTAGTGTTGCTCACCACACTAGATGCTGGATAGATTGAAATAGAAAAGAATGTAAAACAGATGTTTGAATTACTGTCATTTTATTTCATTTCATTGTTTTCAGAGAGGGTTTAACGTTCTGATTTCATAGACACTGAAAGACACTGAACTATCTTGATTAAATGATCAACGATTTATGTTTTTTTAATGAAATGGAAACAATTGCAATTAATTACGCTTGTATAAAAACCAAGCCATGTTTCAGAAAAAGAACAATTCATGTACTTTTTAAACAATCATATTTTGACATGATACAAACCAAATGAGCATTTATCGGTTATCATTTCTATGTTTTTTTTTATTATTTGTACCTTTTTTATCAGTTTTGTATAATGCATTTTTCACATTTTAGTGAAAAACTTGGCATCTTCTGTGAAGAGCTACAGGTTTGAATATCTGTATTGTGAAATAAATAATGGTGAGTGAATATGAATCTGTTGAGTATTTCTTTTCATCCTTTTTTACTGCTTCATCCTGGTCAGGGTTGCAGCAGGTCCAATATGACTGTGAAACAGTGGGCGCTAGGTAGGAATACCCTGGACAGGACGCCAATCCATAGCAGGGCTTCAGCCACTCTCAGACATAGCCAGTCATGTAAGTGTAGACACCCGGCCAGCCAATAGCACCACTAAGATTCGAACCCTGGATCAGAGCAAGAGTGGGTTAGTGATTTTTTCATAACATATTGTGCCATGTGCAACAGATATTACACATTTAATATTTTAATCCATTTCAATTTTGTTAAATTCAGCCAATAAATAGAAATTTGGCACTGTAATCTGCAGAAAATGCTTCATTTAGGTTTGTGGACTAATTTGTATTGCAAAAATCAAGACCTGAACTTAAAGCTAGCTACCATTGATGCACTCTGAATTTGGAACTACTTCTAGACAGAAGGGAACCATCAGGGCCCTCTATGCCCTTAGAGAGGGCCTACAATATTAAAAAAAAATTGTACACTCATTATTTAACCAACAACATTTAAACAAATTTAAATATAGACAAAAAATTTATACATGCTTGTGTTGGAATGTCACGACTCGTGAAATGAGCCGTTTCCTGTGTAATATGCATTTTGCTGTGAAATTCAGACTTTAAGGTTTTACCATTTTTTATTTGTGTACAACAAACAAGTGAACGTGTCTTACGTCTACTGGTTAGTCTGCACTAGGGGTGGTCCTAGCAATCCTATGGCGCTTCAGTTAGCAATCACTTAGTCAGAATGTCCAAGATGAAGTGTAAAGCAGCTAAAAACACGACTCGGGTAACTGAGTTTCGAAAACTTCGAACTGATTCTCTGGATGCGTGGGGGCTGGGTCAAAACACGGACAAGAATTTTCGACTTTGAGACAGAACATGAAGCTTTGCAGCGTCGCTGGATGTTCCAGGTTTAAATTCAACCGTTAAGGTAGGCTGTGCTGTGTATTGTAGCTTCCATTTATTCTATCATTTAATTTATGAGTGTAATTTAAGGACTGCTGTGAAATGAGGCACTTTTCTTTTAAAATCTGTGAAAAGCTGAAACAGCTGATATCAGTCATTAGAAGGGAGGTTTACATACTTTTGGTTATATTGTGTATTTGGACATTTGTGTTGCTATAATAGCAAACTATTCAGTGTGTTGGCTGATGTGTAGAGAGTGTAATGATGAGAGAAGATGCCACAAGAAAAGCTTGCTTATGCCCTTCAAAATGGCTCTCTAGGACACGTGTCAAACTCAAGGCCCGCCATGTCATCGAATGTGGCCCGCGAGCTTAAAAGACGTATGACTGTCTTAAAATACACTGTGAAATCATACATGAACTGCATCTCCCACAATGCATGCTGATTTTGTGACCCACAAAGTGACCGCATCTTACCACTAGATAGCAGTGTTTCCACATCAGTGTTTAACTGAGGCAGTTTTCCAACAAATGATGTTGAGAAATATTTACAAATCATCCCAAAATGTACAAGAAGAGAAAACTGAAGCAGAAGGAAGTCATTTAATGTAAGATGGGAAAGTGTATACAAGTTTGTGCTTCAAGAAGAAAAACCGGTACGTCTCTTGTGTTATGAGGCCGTGTCTGTGGTAAAGGAGTACAATATAAATGTAAATTTTACATTGTAGATATAGAGGATAAATTTGACATTTTGACACCAAACACAGAATTTAGCCAAGACAAGAATTTAGCCAAATTGTCCAAGACTTAAAAGGCAGACTGCAATCACAGCAGGATACGTTACTATCGGCCCTTTGAGGGCCACCGTAATGCAGATGTGGCCCTCGGTGAGAATGAGTTTAACACCCCTGCTCTAAAACATACTTACTTATGGGTGTGGCTAAAACACCCAAAGTCAGGTTTTTAAAGGGGTGTTTGACATTTGTGTCTTTAGTGTATTTGTTTACGGATGTGAGTTCTTGTGTCCAGATGAGGGCAGTAAACTGCAGTTTCCTTTTATTATGAAATGCACAGCCAGGCAGGAAGACCTATTTCCATCACACGCATTCTCAACCTTTTTGTGAATGAATCAGCTAAGCCACAATGAGCCGTAATTGTGTAAGTTTTGGGTGTTTCAGTCATGCTAAAATCAATTTAAGGCTGGTCAGGCAACACATTAGGGCCATCACCCAAAATGTGCATGGTAATGCCTATTTTGTAACAATTGTGCATGTAATGGTCAAAGATATATAAAATGTTGGGCTGATGGCGGTTACTTGTAGTTTATGTATTTAATCCAGCAGATATGATAAGGCATAAAGACCTGAGTGACCAGACAACTGGGCTAAAATAGTCACAGGTCAGTCAAAGTGCCTGTGTTAACTCCTGTTCATCATCAAAATCACCTACAGTGGTCATGCAGGCATTGAAACTGGACATAAGAGCAACGAAACAAGGTCGACTGGTCCAGCGAATCCTGTTATATCCCCAGGGTTATGTGGATGGCTGGGCACATGTGCATCATTTAACAGTGAAACAGATGGCACCAGGATGAACTGTAGGACGATCTACCTCACAATGGTTAGAAGTTAAAGGAGCTGCTGGTAATGTCCTGGTACCAGATACCACAGAACTTTTTTAGATGTCTTGTGGAGTCCAGGTCTCTGTTGGTCAGAGCTGTAAATGAATGCTTTAGTGTGCAAAGTAAGGTCCAATAAGACCCTATTGAACCCTATTAAAATGGTGAATGTAAGCCAGGCCTTCTCGCTCAACATCAGTGCCTGCCCTCACAAATTATGCTTTTATTACATGGGGGGAAAATTCCCATAAATATACACCAATATGCTTATGGATTTGAAATGTAGTGTCCAACAAATTTACAGTCAGGTGTCTACGTACTTTTGTCCATACTGTAGCTCACACTGAATACTTGCTCTACTGTGTTCAGTCTGATACTAAATACTCAACACAAATGGGACACTCCATTACTTAGCAAGAAATCACAGTATAAAAGAACTAATGATACACAAACATCACAATAAATAGCAATATTTAATCCTAAAGCTGTACTGTGCATTCCCACACAATGCAAAAACAATGTAACATACACACACAAACACCAGATTTACAAAGATGAAAAGGACCATCCAGACTGTTATCAGCAACAAGTCCAAAAGCCAGGATCTGTCATGGTATGGGATTGTGTCAGTGCCCTTGGCAAAGGTCATTTACACTTCTGTGATGGCAGCATTAATGCAGAAAAGTACATTGAGATCTTAGAGCAACATATGCTGCCTTCAAGACGTCATCTTTTCCAGGGACGTCCATGCATTTTTCAACAAGACAATGCAAAACCACATGCTGCACACATTACAAAGGCATGACTGTAGAAGAAGAGGGTACTGGTACTGAACTGGCCTGCCTGCAGTCCTGACCTGTCCTCAATAGAGAATGTGTGGAGAATTTTGAAACAAAAAATGTGACAATGACGACCCCGTACTGTTGCACACGTGTTTGCAGGAAGAATGAGACAAAATAACACCTGAAAGATTTCATCGCTTCAGTATTACCAGTGCCAAAATGTCTTTTAAGTGTTATGAGAAGGAATGGCAACTTTACAAAGTGGTACAGTAAATGCTTTACCGTCCCTTCTTTTTTGGAATGTGTTGCAGGCCTGAAATGCAGGAACAAATGTACTGTATAATAAAACACATTAAATGAAGTTATCCAGAGAAAATTCAATTAAACATTTCAAGTTCTGTGTGTTTTTTAGTCCACATTAAAGTGGTACCTGTCTTCTGAATTCTGAGACTGGGGTACCTGTTTGACAGACCCTAGGCAGTACTACATAAAAAGAAAACGCATGACAATGGCACGATACATTCTGCATATTTAAAGCAGCTTGGCTTTGTAGTGGAAATGTGCAAGTGCTAGACTGGCCTGTCTGCAGTGCAGACCTGTCTCATATTAAAAATGTGAGGCACAATATGAAGCGCATTATATGACAATGGAGAGAGACTCTGAACTGTTAAGCAGTTAAGTGTTACATCAAGAAAACATGTGAAAATAGTCACAACAATGTGTCTTTAGTAGCCAGTGGTAAACACTGGCAAACAGCATTGTCTTGGCTACCCTCTCCAACCTTGGAATAGCTGGTTCAACATTATTGAATAATAAAATGTAAAGCCCTGCAATGGATTGGCAGCCTGTCCAAGGTAATTGTTGCCATGCACCCAGTGTTTGTCTCAGGCAGGTGATGTTTCTTAACACATCTCATGGTGCTAACTGCTGCTGTACTATAGCAACTTGTTTATTTGCTACTGGCTTTCTTAGTCATGCAAAAAACAACTGTATTTTCTGATTTTGCTTTAGGGTAAAGCTGTACAATCTAAGATTAAATTTAAATGATTCAACTTAAACAAGATTAATAAAAACTTCAAAATTCTCTGGTCAGTCCACTGTTTACAATGTGCAGTGGTGTTAATGCAATCATTCTTATTTAAAGACACAAGACAATAACTAGACAACTTCCAATCTAGAGCTATACAACTGAAACTACAGTACACACAGATGACAGGCCTACAGTTCTAACACCATACATTTGAAAACATCAAAACATGTGCACCATGAAGACAAATTCATTCATTCATTGCCGTGGGCTTGAAAAGAAAGCACAGAAGGGTGATTATAAACCTCAAAATCAGTGTATTAGCTGTTGGTGGATCAGTTATTGTTGAGTGCTGTGTGCGCCTGTGTTCGCTAGAGGGCGCTGCTGCCTTACATTTGTTTTCTGTCTCCGAAACACTCGGCCACTGACACCCAAAACCTAGAATAGCAAAATAAAACAACATACACCACTTTTAAACTTTTAACCAATTTTTATCAGCTTACACAGCGTTTACTAATTTGATTTATAGCTAAACACCCCTTCTGATTAAGTATAGGTGTTTCACTCAAACCTACAACAGGTGTTTTATGATTTGCTCTTTTCTGTACCAGTCTGAATGTGCCTCAGTGCACAAAACATGAATCGACCTTAACCCTACTGAACACAAACGCTCTTTTACATGATAAACATTTCTATAGACACACTAAAATCTTGTGGAAAGTCGTGTTACAACAGTTGAGAAAACTTCCCATCAATGCAATAGAATCCCCAACAAGCTCAGGCTCTACATACTTTTGGCCATACTGTCCCTACCCTGAATACTTGCTCTACTGTCTGTGGTCTGATAATAGACACTTTTTAATGTGTGTAATTAATTCAAGAACAAAATAATGTTTTGACTATGTTGCAGTTTATACTGCAACAGTTTATTGACAACAAAAAAGCTACACTATATGACCAAAAGTATGCAGACACCTGACCAAGGGCGTTAATCTTGAGTATACTCTCCTATGCGGCTTTGAGTGTACCAATCCCTTTTTGGGAAAAGTTAGGACATTTCGTAGTCCAATAAAACAAGAATTTGTGATTTGTAATTTTCTTGAATCTTTATTTACCCGACAAAACTACTGACCAATCTAACTATTTTGTAATTTGCCTGCAATATGGTTATGTTTGTTATGTTTTATCACTTTTCCTATTAATTACATTTTTACTCATTACTTGAGAAATGAGAATTATAATGGTTGCAGTTTTGAAAATGGAATCTTTGCCCGTTGTTGCTTGACACCAGGCTTCAGTTGTTCAACAGCATTGTTCGACCAACTGACTCCCTTTTCATGATGCACCATTCATTTTCAATAGGATGAAATAAGCATGGACCTCCTGGGGGAAAAACTGTGCCTTAATGCCAACATATCTCTCTAAAGTCCCAATGTACTCCCTAATATACTTGTTAATGGTACCTAGGCATAGTTAGATTATGCAGCAGGACCATGTTATGCACTACAAAAGCAAGTCCACATCTAGTCAAAGTTTTGACTGGCACCAAATAGCAATGCTGTGGCACGACCAGGTTAGCTGGATGTTAGTGCTGGTTTAGCTGGTGTTTTAGCTAGTTGGTTAAGCTAGTTGTCCGAATAAGAATCAGAAAACCATTGAAGTAACAGATACAGCTTGTTGGTCGAAATAGTAGTATACTGTTTCAGACACTAGGTGGCGTAAGAGAGCTGTTTTAAAAATGTAAAATAATTGTTAAAAAAGCCCCAGAATAAAGAACAAAAACCTTAACGAAAATACATTAAATAAAGACCCTGTTCTCCAAGTGAATAAAAAGCTCATCTGACCTGCTCATCAGTTTCATCATGTCTGGTGACCTTATTAAAATTTCATTTGGTAATGTCATTTAATGCAGATGAACTAATTAAAGACAACAGTACCTGACCTTACAAATGACATTTGGACTCCAAAACATGGTTTGAATTATGGAGGGACTGGGAAAGGGTGAGTCTTGACAAAAATTACCCCCCAAAAAAGGTAAAAATAACCGTTGGAGGTGGTCGTCAGGTAGTTTACCTGTAACTTCTGGAACAACTTAGAAACTAGCTAGAAATTGTCAAATATGCCTCATATACCTCATTGTCAAATAAGCTTCATATTCATCAATATGAAGCTGACACAGTATATAAGTAATATAAGTTAACCCCCCCCCCCCCCCCCCCCCCCCCCCCCCATTGTCACTGTATAAATCGCACTCTGCTCCAAAATCTTAAAAAATGTATTTCCAGAGAACTTGAACTGAAATTAAATGTCAAACAAGCTTTTAATACCTTCTTTCCCCAGACTGTTTTTGTTAATGTGCTTTATCTAGTCAGTTAGCAGATGAGCAGGTGCTTGAGGAAATGATGGGTGTTCAGTCTAAAAGTAGGCTACAAGACAAGGTAGTGGAGAACAGAGAAGGAAAGGTGTGGGGTGCAGTGGAGGTGGAGAGGTTAGAGCTGACTGGAGACAGAAAAATGAGGGCATGAGGAGGCAGTTGGGGGGGATGAACTCTGATCAGTATCTTAAAGAGGCAGATGTAACTGAGGGATGTCATTAGGAGCAGATGAGCAAATGGTGCAATACCAGACAGGAGAATAGACTTCAAAACCAAAATCAAGCACTCTTTTGCCCTGTGTCCACTTTCTTCTTCTTTGTTTTCCCTCATTATCACCATAATTAAATAATATGAAAAACATTTATTTTACTATTTTACACAAACACACACACACACACACACACACACACACATATTAACTAATTAAAACCACCTCCCTGTTTCTACACACACTGTCCATTTTATCAGCTCCACTTACCATATAGAAGCACTTTGTAGTTCTACAATTACTGACTGTAGTCCATCTATTTCTCTGCATGCTTTATTAGCCTGCTTTCACCCTGTTCTTCAATGGTCAGGACTCTCCCAGGACCACCACAGAATAGATATTATTTGGGTGGTGGATCATTCTCAGCACTGCAGTGACACTGACATGGTGGTGGTGTGTTAGTGTGTGTTGTGCTGGTATGAGTGGATAAGACACAGCAGCGCTGCTGGAGTTTGTAAATACCATGTCCACCCACTCTCCACTCTATTAGACACTCCTACATGGGTGGCGAAAGGGAAGAAATTTTTCTATTACATTTAACCAGTGTTAAACTAGCTGTGACTGTTCTGGACAGTCTGTCTTGCCTCTGAATATAGAAGTCCAATCAGCATTGAGTTGTGTTCCGTACAGTACCGCCCCTTTTGGGCGATTTCAGTCTGATTGAAAATCGCCCGGGTTGCTCTGATAGACTCTCATATTAAGGCACTTTTTTTTCGAACTGTAGGCGCTGCAATACAATCTGTATGGGTTCTGGGAGGGCTCGCACTTACATGCTTGCATCTCACGTAACCTGGTGTAATGATAATTGGAGCAGCTAGCGAGCTCTTCAACATGACTACTATTACCTCAGGATCTGCTGCACCTAAAATAAAATGCTATCTGATGAAGACTAAATTAAATTGTTAGGGTGAAGGCTTTACTTAATTTCATGATTAATAGTAAAGCTGGTCTCTCTCCATGTTCAAAGTTATTTGTGAGGGCAAACTGACAGATGACTTAAGATATTAATTATTTAAGCTTTAATTTACCCATTGAACGGGTCACCTTGGCCATCCTCGCAACAATTGCCCCCCTGAGAGATTTGGCAGGAGCACAGCACTCCTACCTAATTGGTCCACCTTGTAGATGTAAAGTCAGAGACAATCGCTCATCTGTTGCTGCTGTTTGAGTTGGTGGACTATTCTCAGTCCAGCAGTGAAAGTGAGGTGTTTAAAAACTCCAGCATTCCTGAACTATTTTTGCTTTGTGGCAGGGAGCATTATTATATTTTTATTATATTTGTTTTTCAAAATATTCTACCCCTTTTTGCACTATTATTAAATATCATATGCTTAATACACATATTATAAAGGTCATACTTTTTGACCTTTTATTTGTTGTTTTTACTTAGAGTTATGATCTTTCTTATTTTACTATCATTAAAAATCATATAACTGTTTCACTATTACAAAAGATCCCACCAATCTTTACTATTTGGCAGAGTTTTGCATACTTAAAAGAAAAGTATTCTGGTTACATTTACTGTTTAAACATCTGCATTTTTAAATAGTTTATTTAAAAAAAAGGCAGCAGTAGTTTAGTTGTTTTAAATACTGTTATGAATTTTAGCTTTTTTGTACTACTATTATTATTTCATACTATTTCATAACCCACTATTCAAAAGATTTTTGACTGTGAGGAAAGCCCTAAATCCAACAGCAAGCGTATGCAAAAATACAGTATGTTTGTAGTTTTATATCAGTGTGGTTCAGCTAACACTCCACCACGAGCCACCCACCACCCAAGTCTTAAAAAATCAAAGGAAAACCCTAGCAAACTATAAATGATGCTGATTTATTACTAATAAAAAAATGATTCACCACTGTAAAAAATTACATACACTAATCAGCCTTAACATTAAAACCACCTCCTTATTTCTACACTTACTTTCCATTTTATCAGCTCCACTTACCATATAGAAGCACTTTGTAGTTCTACAATTACTAACTGTAGTCCATCTGTTTCTCTACATACTTTTTAGCCTGCTTTCACCCTGTTCTTCAATGGTCAGGACCCCCACAGGACCACCACAAAGCAGGTATTATTTAGGTGGTGGATCATTCTCAACACTGCAGTGACAATGACATGGTGGATCAGACACAGCAGCGCTGCTGGAGTTTTTAAATACCGTGTCCACTCACTGTCCACTCTATTAGACACTCCTACCTAGTTAGTATTAGACATCTAGATGTAAAGTCAGAGACGATCGCTCATCTATTGCTGCTGTTTGTAGGGCAGTTGTAGCCTAGTGGTTAAGGTACTGGACTAGTAATTAAAAGGTCGCTGGTTCAAACCCCATCACTGCCAGGTTTCCACTGTTGAGCCCTTGAGCAAGGCCCTTAACCCTCAATTGCTTAGACAATATACTGTCACAGTACTGTAAGTCGCTTTGGATAAAAACGTCTGCTAAATGCTGAAAATGTAAATGTTTGAGTTGGTCATCTTTTAGACCTTCATCAGTGGTCACAGGACGCTGCCCACAGGACGCTGTTGGCTGGATATATTTTTGGTTGGTGGACTATTCTCAGTGACAGTGAGGTGTTTAAAAACTCCATCAGCATTGCTGTGTCTTATCCACTCATACCAGCACAACACACACTAACACACCACCACCAAGTCAGTGTCACTGCAGTGCTGAATGATCCACCACCTAAATAATACCTGCTCTGTGGTGGTCCTGGGAGAGTCCTGACCATTGAAGAACATCATCTAACAAAGCATGCAAAGAAACAGATGGACTTCTGTCAGTAATTGTAGAACTACAAAGTGCTTCTTTATGGTAAGTGGAGCTGATATGTTATGGCTGATTGGTGTAATTCTTACTATTATAAAATATACTGTTTTTAACTATAATACCGTTATTAACATTTTCAACATTATTAAACATTCTAACATTTTTTTAATTACAATAGATATTACTGCATTTTTACAATGTTTAATACTGAAGTGCTTTTGTTACATATAAGCTTACTTTCCTTTTCATTCTTAGATAGTTATTGTTCCTTTAAGTCATATATTGATATTTTATAGACTGCAACATTGGGAATGTACATAATGAAACCCCATTTTTATAGCAGCAATGTAGAAGGAAGTAGGTTAGAGTTTTATTTATTTCACATACATTTATTTATGATTGAATAAAACCCTTTTAAAATATAATGTTGTGTATGTTATATAATAAACATTATGATATAATATGTGCATCCTGCTATGCTGTGTTTTTAAAGGTTTTATTAATTGTTCTTTACTTAAAATAATTTAGACCTGATACACTGGAGATTCTTACCTAGATTTTATTTAACACCATTAAGAAGATTTCATATGCATCTTACTCACCAATTTGTGATGTGTTCCTCAGGGAAGCCCGGTACTTTTTTACATTACTTTTGGTTTTGTTCTAAGATCCTCAATTTCAATGGATTTTATCTGCACTGGACATAATTTCTTTGGAACTTTCAGTTGCTCGTGTACATGGAGCTCAATCAAGAACTATCAATGCTTGGAACAAGGCGCTCCTATCAGTAGAGTCTTTACTAGGCTCTCGCTAGAGCTGTTATTTAGTTGCCTTTTTTTGTATTTTGTCTCTCTTGTATTTTAATGAAGCTAGTGTTCTTATACACTCTGCTATGTACTGTCTATATCTTAATGTTATTTATTTAAATTTTTTTTATCAACACACCCGGGGGTGGGGGGTGTTTTATGTTCTTTATTGTTCATGATAACATGTATGACAACATGTAAGTTTTAAAAATTGTTCACAAAAAATATATAATGTAGACCTCAAATGTCTGGGGAAAATAGGATGTCCAACAAGCCCATGTTCATGTGCCCAAATCATTTGTACCATATAGTATCTTACTAACATGAAACTTTGTTTTATATGCTTAACATAATAATTACTTTATTTATTTATTCATTCCTACTTAATCCTGCAGTGAGTCTGTTTTCCACACTGGTCATCTTAAAGCTTTCATTTGAAGATAAGAGAAAACTGAACACAGAGGAAACACTTGTAGGGAGTCTGCCATGTTTTCAGTTATTTGAACTATAAATATTTAAAAGGAGAGAAGAGCATGTGTGGGCAAGGCTAAGATGCGATTGTTATACCTTTTTTAAACCCTTCACTGACACCTTAGAAATAAGCAAAATGAAAAAAGGGTGGCACAGGGACGCAGGAGCCGGTGTGGAGCTGCATAGCTCAAGATGCTGCTTTGCTTTGAAAAGCTGTCTCTGGTCACTCTGTGTGAGGAGCTTAGTATGATCTCTCTATTTATAATCCAGTTTCTTCCAGTCATTCTGGTTTTATCTGACCTCCCAAAAACACGTTGGTAGGCAGATTGGTTCTAAATTGCTTCAAGTGTGTGATTCCTGTGATGTTTTGGACCAGACTGTATTCTTGCCTTGCAATGGGGCAAAAAAAGGTGAATAAATATGTGTTAATGTGTCTGAGTCTGATAAATAAACCAGAAATAAAAGATAAAAAGGACAGTTTGTTTTCAATGTCTTTAATGTTAAACTGTTAGTACAAAACACAATTTAAATAATCATTTCAGTAAAAATATAATGCCATGGCTGGAGCTTAAAACATTTCAATTGGTCAGTGTAATACATTCAAATTACAAAAATTGCAGCATTAATTGACAATTTAATAAATATTTAATCATTAATCAGCGAAGAACTTAACAACCAAGTACACAATGTTTGGTTTCTAATTACATGAAAAGCTCAACTGGTTCTGATAAATCCAGTAATCATTTCTTTTTCGTCTTGCAGGGAAGTGACAGCATAATGTTTTTCCCCTTCATTTAAATCACTAAGGTACTCAAGTATCAAGAACCCAGTGATTCACTCTTGAGAATTCCTCTGGCTACTCCTTCACCTTGCATCAATTTACTCAGCAACAGCCCTGTTCTCTAATTTTCCTTTTTTTAAACAAATGAACAGATAATGTGGACAGATGTTTTGCCCATATTCAGTAATAAAGACATTAATATTACAAACAAAGCGCTCTGCGACAGAAATATTGCTGACACTTCTGAAGGCCGAGGTCAATTTGAAAAAGCGTGACATTTCACCCGCTCTATGACTCATCACAACACAGTCACACTGAGGTACGACGAATGCTGTTCATCCACCCCCTCAGTCCTCTCACATCTACCACAAAAGGTTACACTGAGAACTGCTGTCATTAATATTCTACTACACATAAATAATTTATCCCTGAGTCACACACCACGAGTATAGTGGTACCTTGAAACTTGATGTCAGTTGGTTCTGTACCTTGTTGAGTCCCAAGGTATGGGAAACCCGTTAATGTGTTCCATGGTCCTGTGGAACTGCATATATTTTAGGCTAATGTAAAATAATGGGGTTGTTTTGGACACTCATACACTAAAAAAAAAAACAAGTGTAATATAAAAACACTGAAATACAATAGAAAACAGTTTAAAATCAATATAAAAGTACAATAAAACCTTCACGTTATCTTTCCTTCTTTATTGTCTTCCACTGCTGAGAGATACCCGATTGCATTTGAGGGGAGCACGTTGCTGTACACTCCTCCGACACGTGCACAGCCCTCTTCTTCTCGCCCCTGCATTCTGCACAGGTGTCTCTTCCGCCAATCAGGGTCCTTACAGCGTATAAAGATCCCACTCCACACATAGTCTGGCCCCCACCCTGCAGATACGATGGCCGATTAGTATCTGCTGCAGGCACTGCCAATTGTGCCCGCCAGGTGGCAACGGCGAGTTTCGAACTGAGGAGTTCAGAATCTTGGCGTTGGTGTGCTAGCGGAATATCCCGCTGTGCCACCTGGGCGCCTTCCTTATGCTTCTTAATCGTGGAGATGCTTGAATCTTGGAATACCATATTCCGTTCAGTAAAGGCGCATTCACAAGGCTTTTCCACTTTTCGCCACATTAAATTTTGTGCACCGCTATTTTATCTCTTCTCATGTGAATGCGCCTTTACTGAATGGAATACGGTATTCCAAGGTCAGTTATCTCCATGATTAAGAAGCATAAAGAAACAATAAAGAAGGAAAGGTAAGTAGGTTATTGTATTTTTAACTGTTTTTCAGTTGTATTTCAGTGTAGACTTATTTTAGACTTATTGTACTAAAACAATGAGCGAGGAATTTCATTAGTGGAGAGAACTTATGAGCAGTAATAATTAAGGGAAGTTTAGTGTTCCTGTGTTCCTTTTAGTACATTAATCCACGTTAAGCTTTATTAGTTTTTTTTAACGATAAGCATTTTAGACTTGGAAAAGCTGATTCTAACAATTTCTCAGAACCCCCAGCTATAAAACAAGTTTAAAAATGAAACAGTGAGGAAAGTACAGCTAAACACAGAGTGGATTTGACTGTTATTCATCTCATATTTGCACTTTGATGGCGTTTTACTGCACCGCTCATTGTTCATTTAAAATTAAATTAAGAGTACAAAATTCTCCCCGAAGTGTGTCGAGTTTCAAAGATTTTGAGTTTAGGGGCCGTCGAGTTACAAGGTACCACTGTATTGTAAAAGCTTAAATAAATAGAAGTTTTTCAGCAGGTAATATGACACTGATGCAGTGTACTGAGTCAACATCAAACCAATGTGGTTTTTGAAGACGGTGGGAAATTTAATCCGACCGTGCTTAAAATGATTTCACAGAAATCGTTATTTTCGAAAAAGGGAGTCATGGGTTGTCCCTTTCTCTGACACCAATGTGGAGATACTCATTGTGTAAATGAGAATACATGTGCAGTAATATGAGAAAGATTAGTGAAATGAAGTGTGAACTATCGACCACTCCAACAGGAGTGGCAAACTGAGAAAACCCTCATACGAGGATACATTCGAAAGAAATGTGTATGTGAGATCTGCATTCAGTCAAGGGATAGATGTGAGAATTCAGAGATTCTTTTTAGCTATTTTGTGAATTAAAGCTGATCCTGTTTTAAATGGTACACTTTATACACTGCTCAAAAAAAATTAAGGGAACACTTATCACAGTATAGCACAAAGTCAGTTAAACTTCAGGGAAATCAATCTGCCCAGTTAAGAAGAATAAGCGATTGTGAATCAAGTTCACCTGCTTTGGTGCAAATGAAAGTGACAACAGGTGCACTGGAGAGGCAACAGCAAGACAACCACCAAAAAGGGAATGGTTTTGCAGGTGGTAGCCACAGACAAATATTCTCTCCTTATCCTTCCTGACTGATTCTTCTCTAGTTTTGGATTTTTTTTCTAGTGTCCTTGTCACTACTGGTAGCATGAGGTGGTACCTGCAGCCCTTTCAGGTTGCACAGGTAGTCCAGCTCCTCCAGGATGGCACATCCATACGTGCTGTCACAAGAAGGTTTGCTGTGTCTCCCAGCACAGTCTCAAGAGCATGGAGGAGATACCAGGACGCAGGCCGTTACACGAGGAGTACAAAGTGACCTCCAGGGGGCAACTGGTGTGCATGTTTCTGAACAAACTGTCAGAAACAGACTACAAGAGGGTGGCATAAGAGCCCAACGTCCGCCAGTGGGACCTGTACTCAAAGCCCAGCACCGTGCAGCTCGATTGGCATTCGCCAGAGTACACCAGAATTGGCAGGTCCACCCCATCACTGGTGCCCTGTTCTCTTCATGAGAGCAGGTTCACACTGAGCACATGTGACAGACGTGAAAGAGTCTGGAGACGCCGTGGTGAACGTTATGCTGCCTGCAACATCATCCAGCATGACCGGTTTGGTGGTGGGTCAATGATGGTCTGGGGAGGCATATGATTGGAGGGTCACACAAACCTCCATGTGATAGCCAGCGGTACTCTGAATGCTGTAAGGTACCAAGATGATTACGATGGTGCAGTGGGCCCTGGGTTCCTCCTGGTGCAGGACAATGCCCCGCCTCATGTAGCCTGAGTGTGTAGGCAGTTCCTGGACAGTAAAGGCATTGATGCTATTGACTGGCCCTTACGTTTTCCAGACCTGAATCCAATTGAGAACCTCTGGGACTTTATGTATCAGTGCATCCCCCACAGACTGTGGAGCTCACTGATGCCCTGATCCAAGTCTGGGAGGACATCCCCCAGGACACCATCCGCCATCTCATCAGGAGCATGCCCAGACGTTGCTGGGGGTGCATAGAGGCACATGGGGGCCATACACACTACTGAGTAACATTATGAGTTGCCGTTATGCAATTCACGGAAATTGGGTGAGCATATAAATTCAATGTTTTACTTTGATTTTTGGTATAAATTTGAGTCCAGCCCTCCACGGGTTGATTTTGGTTTCCATTGACTGTTGTTATGTCATTTTGTTCTTAACTAATTACACAATTTATATCAGTAAAGATTTTCAACTTAAATTTCGAAATTCTATGTGTGATTTAAGTGTTCCCTTAATTTTTTTGAGCAGTGTATAATGTCTTGACTGTTTTGGTCATTTTCTCTCATCTGTTTCTCAGGCTTCCCTTGAGTGAATGCAGGCTCTTTGTCCCTATGAAAAGTAAAGGGAAACATGGTGGGACTGGAAAACAGTCGTGGTCATTCTTGGTCCTGTAAGGATGCGATACGGCGCCTAGATGAGGCGTTTCTCTTCTTTAAGATGAGCTTGAGCTGCAAGGAAAATGAAATAGTGTTTGCTAATTCATTCCAGTTTGAACCAGAAAGACCACTCAAACAATATGGTAAAAGAATGGCACAACATCTGAGAGATTAGGACACTTTAAAACACTTAAAATTGTTAATCTGGTAAAGTTCTGGCTTTTTCATTTAAAAAGTGTAAAATGCAAACAACCATTAGATGGTCAAAGTCACTTAGATTGCATTTTCCCATACTGATGCTGCAGACTGAAGAACAAATATAGAGAGAGTTAGCCTTTCCTCACCTTCTCTCCTTGTTCTCCACTTTGCAACAGGTGCACAGGCTGGTCGTTTTCCAGGTTGCGGATGCTCGGATCAGCTCCTCTGCTCAGCAGTAGCCTGATCAGTTCCTCCTGATAGGGATTTCCATGTAACCCTGCTGCCATGTGCAAAGCTGTGTGCCCATGTGCCTGAGCAAACAGGTATAACAATGTATTAGAACAGTGGTTCATCATTACCTCTAATCAAATAAAAAACTTTATGTATTTGCCTCTAAGTCATTTACAGACACATACCAATACACCAGTCAGATATCAGCCCGAACATTAGAACTGCTGAAGTTAATAACATTGATTATATCGCTACAATGGTGCCTGTTTAGGGGTGGGATATACACCCATCAGCCATAACATTAAAACCACCTCCTTGTTTCTACACTCACTGTCCATTTTATCAGCTCCACTTACCATATAGAAGCACTTTATAGTTCTACAATTACTGACTGTAGTCCATCTGCTTCTCTGCATGTTTGTTAGCCCCTTTCACCCTGTTCTTCAATGGTCAGGACTCTCACAGGACCACCACAGAGCAGGTATTATTTGGGTGGTAGATCATTCTCAGCACTGCAGTGACACTGCCATGGTGGTGGTGTGTTTGTGTGTGTTGTATTGGTATGAGTGGATAAGACACAGCAATGCTGATGGAGTTTTTAAACACCTTACTGTCACTGCTGGACTGAGAATAGTCCACCAACCAAAAATATATCCAGCCAACAGTGCCCTGTGGGCAGCGTCCTGTCACCACTGATGAAGGTCTAGAAAATGACCAACTCAAACAGCAGCAATAGATGAGCGATCGTCTCTGACTTTACATCTACAAGGTGGACCAACTAGGTAGGAGTGTCTAATAGAGTGGACAGTGAGTTGACACAGTATTTAGAAACTCCAGCAGCACTGCTGTGTCTGATCCACTCATACCAGCACAACACACACTAACACACCACCACCATGTCAGTGTCACTGCAGTGCTGAGAATGATCCACCACCTAAATAATACCTACTCTGTGGTGGTCCTGTGGGCGTCCTGACCATTGAAGAACAGGGTGAAAGGGGGCTAAAAAAAAGTATGCAGACAAACAGATGGACTACAGTCAGTAATTGTAGAACTACAAAGTGCTTCTATATGGTAAGTGAAGCTGATAAAATGGACAGTGAGTGTAGAAACAAGAAGGTGGTTGTAATGTTATGGCTGATCAGTGTATTACACAGCAAGTGAACTGTCAGTTCTTGATGTTGATGTATCAAAAGCAGGAAAAACGGGCAGGCATAAGGATATGAGCAACTTTGATAAGGGCCAAATTGTTATGGCTAGATGTCACAGAGGTCACAGCATCTCTAAAAAAGCAGGTCTTGTGCGGTGTTCATGGCATGCAAAGTTTAATACCTACAAAAGCAGTCCAGAGAAGGACAATCGGTGAACAAAATTCTGTTACTATGACATGTTGCAGGCCAAGTACACCCCTTCATGGCAACTGCATTCCCTAATAGCAGTGGCCTCTCTTAGCAGGATAATGTATCAGGTCACTACAAAAATTTTTCAGAAATGGTGTTGACTTGGCCTCCATATTCTGAGATCTCAATCCGATCAAGCATCTTCCAGACATGCTGAATAAACAAGTCAGATCAATGAAGACCCAACCTCGGAACTTAGAGGACTTAGAGGATCTGCTGCTAATATCTTGGTACCAAATACCACATGGCAGCCTTAGGGTCAAAGCTGTTTTGGTGGCATAAAGGGGGGGGGGGGAATGCAATATAAGGCAGGTAGTTTTAATGTTATGCCTTATAGCCTGTTTAGAATGGTGTTATTGATTTTTCAAGTATGTCAGGATACTTAATTCCCAATTTCAAACAAAGACAGACAAATCACATTTCAAGATGTCTTTGTGTTGAGATTAGCATAAGATCAACATAAGCCAGCCATACACCTCATTCTTGATATGTCAGATATGTCTGACCAATCAGAGCTGATCCCATTATTTATTACATATTATTTTGGTAACATCTTGGTCATCCCCATTTCCAAATCTAGATATTAAGAAACTGCATGTTTGGTGTTTGAGCAGCCTACACAGTATTTCTTATTAAACACACTCATTTGAGTTATGCACAGTTTATTTTTATACTCATTCTGAACAAGAGTAAATTGTCCAGTCATCTTAAGCACCTTTTACAGGAGCACTGTATTCAAATATATAAAGTAAATCATTCAACCAAACAACATGAGTCACTACAGCAACAATGAGGAAAAACCCTTTCTAACCATCTCTTGCTCAGGCACGGCCAAATTGTGTCTGTTGAGCACCTGGCTAGGTCATTAGCATCAGTGAAACTACAACTCAATCAGATATTATACTCATAAATAAAACCATATATTTACAACCCATTCTTCATAAAGACTTTCCCTCAACTGTTTTTTATCATGGTGCTGAACAGTGCTACCTAACAACTAGGTGCCAAATACTCCATTCAGCCTTTTATAAGGGTAATGATTAAGGGTGATGATGAAGTCCAAGTATAATAGCCTTGGACTGATTACTGACAAGATGACAATGCTTGAGCCCCATACTGAAGGGGTTCTATGGGTCTGTTTTGTGCAATGGACATTTTGCCATCATATATTGGACAATGAAAATCAATACAAACCTATTCTGAGTGATCACCTAAACAAGATGATAGTTTAAATTCTAATAGAAGAAGTAATTTTCAGCATGACAAGGCACATATCCACAGGGTATGATGGGTCACTGACTGAATGGTTTGATTGGTATTAAAATGATGAGCAGTCACCAATAGATTTAAATAGATTTGAAAATCTATGGCGGATTTTGGGACCGACGTGTTAGACAGCACTTTCAATCATTATCTTCATCACCAAATGATGAGATATTTTTTTTAAATGGGAGGAATTCCATTCCTACAATATACTTCTAAAGTCTTCTTGTCTGGCTTGTGCTGAACCAACACCCTACTAAGCCACTTAAGTGTATTGTGTGTAGAAAGTTTTACATAGTTACCTTCATGTTGATGAAGGCCTGCATGTCAGGGAGCTGGAGTTTCAGGAAAAAATGCACCAGCTCAATATTCCCCTCCTTCACAGCCAGATGAAGAACAGTCTTGTTGCTTTTGATTTCCTGAGAGAGACAGAGAACTGTGATTCAACAAAGTGAAACCGAAGCGGGCGTGTGACTGCAATCGACACGAAACTGCCAACAAATAAGCAGACCTTTCACTTTCTGTATGTCAGTAGGACAGAAATTCTTTTAGCTCTTTTAGCTAGACAGGGAAAATTGTCTGCTTACACGTCCCTGAGTAATATTTTTATGTTTAGTCATTTACATGCACAGCAGAGAGATGAACCATGGTAGAAAACAATATTACTCAGCCTGCACTTGGAGTCAAATTAAAATCCCTTTGTTAGGAACATGTATGTAGGGACAGTGTTAGCCTAGTGGGTGAAGTTTTGGGCTATCAATTGTAAGGTTGACAGTTTGAATCCCAGCTCTGCCATGCAGCCAGTTTCGGGCACCTGACCCTGCGCTCTGACCACAAGCTTCCAAACAAGCTGGGATATGTGAAGAAAGTATTTTGTTGTACTGTACACGTGTATATGTATAACTGACCAATAAAGGCATTTTATTATATTCCATAATGGATGGCGCAGTGGTGCAGTGGGTAGCACTGTCACCTCACAGCGAAAAGAGCCTGGGTTTGATTCCCACGTCGTGTGGCCAGTGTCCTTTCTGTGTGGTTTGCATGTTCTCCCTGTGTTTGCATGGGTTTTCTCTGTTTTTTTCCCACAAGTCTTAAGACATACAGTCAGGCCAATTGGAGCTGCTAAAATTACCCTAAGTGTGAGTCTGTGTGTCTGCTATGTGATGGACTGGCAACCTGCCCTGGCAAGGGAGTTTCACCCAATTAATCAGACCCACTGTGACCCTGACCAGAATACAGCAGTGGTAAAACATACAAAGAATGAATGTATGTGATTCATTTTAATAATTCCTGCAAGTGGCCAAAAGAATGTGGATTAATTACCATGTTCAGCTGCTTAAGCCATGTGTCTTTCAAGCAAATGTATAAAAGCAATTCAATAAAACACATTTTAAGCTTATAGCTTTGTAAAAGCCCCTTCCTGTTTCAGCAAGACTGTACCCCTCTACCATAAAGGCATGAAAACATGGTTTGACATGTTTGATGTAAAGGTACAGTAGTGGTCTGCCCTCAGCTCCACCAAACAGATTGTATGACAGGCTTTCACGTCCACATCAATGTTTTTTTTTTATTGATTGATGCGGCACAAATTCCCACTAGCACACTCCAAAATCTTGTAAGAGAAAAGTGGAAGCTGTAGTAGATGCAAAGATGCAAAGATGCAAAGATGTCAACCCCATATTTATGAATATGGTTTTGGAATGGGATATCCTGCAGTCCACATACTTTTGGCCTGACACATGATGATATACATGTCCCTTAAAAATGTGAGTAAACCATAAATTTCAGCTGTACTCTAAGTTTCAACCACAGTTTCAGAATGATCAATGCAGAATCCTAGGTCATTTTAAAGGGTTGACAAAATTCGGCTCGCATCTGTATATTGTTACGTAGGTTTGTCAGATAATCGAAGAGTATTCTGTTTCCTTTTGACTTATAGCTATAGCTATAGAATATAATGTGTTTCCTTTTGACTTATAGCTATAGCTGCATATAATATAGCTAGTTCTCATAGTTGGGTGTGGAGGGGGGTTCAAAATTTTACCTGGCTGATTGGAGAAGCTCCAGCATTCAGCAACATCTTAAGGCAGAAGAGTTTATTATTAGCCTGGGATTGCAGACTGCCATCAGTTAACCAAGCCGAGGAAGAGGATGATGTGAAAGCAATAGTCTTCATCGTGGCATTGTGGGAGATTACAGCGCAGTGCAATGGTGTTAGGCCTGAAAAGAGTAAGATAGAATGCAGATAGAAACAAGAAGCTTGATATATTCAGGATATATAGACATGGCAGAAAATATTAGCAGGCTCAATAATGTTTTGGGGTTGCTTTGCTGCCTTCATGCTGAGCTTGTCAAACTATGTATTTATAGATCTCACTATTAACAGTTAAGGAAACTGGAAAGGGCTACCTTAAACTGGTGCCAAAAAGTGAAAAGCCTGTCATTTATTTAAATTATACCTGAACTTAACACTTAAAATGGGGAGCAGTGTTCACATACGTTTGGCATTAAGTGTACATGTAAAATACAAAGTTTCATATTGAAATTTTGTAGTGCAAATCAGAGGCTAGTCAACATCTGAGTGATGTGCAAAATACTTCACCTTCAAAATTGCGGGCCTCCAAGTCCAGGCAGTGTTTCATAGAAAGAATCACCTGTAAAATATATTTAGAAAGTACCTACAGTGAAATGGTTTGGCCATTTAATTTATATTTTTTTATTTTTGTGGATTTCTCATACATGACAGATCTTTAAACATAATGTAACAAAGACAGATTTGAATGATCATGATATTTATTTAAAAAAGAGTTTAAAGCCGCTCAGGTGGCGCAGCGGTATAGTACGCTAGCGCACCAGAGTTGGGGTTTCGAATACATCGTATCGAATCTCGGGTTTGCCTTTCCGACTGGGCTGGGCGGCAGCATGAACAGTGATTGGCTGTTGTTCAGGATTAGAGGGTAAGAAAGACGGCTCATAGGTCCTCATAACTGGTGCAACTGCGGCCCCTGCTGGCTGACTGATGCCGCCTGCACAGGGCTGAGGAATAATGCTGATGGGGGTGTGGCCCTCCATACACAGTACCCGTCAAGTGTTTGAAGTCGACTCGTGCAGGTGAAAAATGCAGTCTGTACTAACTGTACGTGCCGGAGGGGGCATATGTCAGTTGAAAGGCGTCCTCAATCAGCGGTGAAGGGTCAAATCAGTAAAAAGGACGCAATCAGGGTAATTGGACACGACTGGGGGGGGTGTAAAAAAAAGAAGAGTTTAAAGCCAAATATGTGTAAAAAGTAATTTTTCCATAGGTAATGACTCGATCAAATAACCAAATATTATAGTTCCATCAGATAAGACACAACCAGGCTAGATTGCTCCTGCCCTGTTAAATGAAGATAAAGTTTTGCAAAGTCATTTCTAAAGTTGTAGGGCTTACACAGTAGCAAACCACAGTGAAAGCCATTGTCTTTAAATAGCGAAAACTTGGAATAGTTATGAATCATTTCAGAAGTTCTGTCCTACTTAAATCCTACCAAAAAAGTGGTGGTGCAGGTGGTGCAGCGGTAAAACACACGCTTGCACACATCTCAAATACATCATATCGAATCTCAGCTCTGCCATCTGACTGGGCAGAGCGGCCACATAAACAACAATTGGCCTGTTGTTCATGTAGGGGTGGGTAGTAGTAAGCCGGATAGGGTCTCCTCGTAAGTGATGCAACTACGACCTCTGCTGGCTGATTGATGGCGCCTGCACAGGGGCGGGGAAGGACTGCGTTGATCAGGGTGTGTCTCTCCGTACACAGGGCTGATCCGCATTAGCACTCGCCTAGTGCAGGTGAAAAAATGCATACGACTGCTGCCCATGTGTTATAGGGGGCGTGGGTTAGCTTCGTTCTCCTCAATCAGAGCCAGGGTATTGGCATTAGTGGAGAGGAAGCATGATGCAATCGGGCAATTGGACGCACTAAAAATCTGGGAGAAAAGGGGAAGAAAATGCATAAACACAATACAAAAAATAACAAATAATCAGACCACCTTAAGCACAACTGGGTTCTGCAGTAAGACAGTGATCCAAAGTACAAGAGCAAGTCTACATCTGAATGAGTAAAAAAAAAACGTCCTGACTTAAAACCTTATTGAAGAGGCAGTTCATGTTTAAAGGCCTCCAATGTTTGATCTCCAGTAATCGGAAGTGTTTGTTGCAGTTGTTACTTTTAAGGTGGCCCCACTAGTTATTTAATAAAGAGGAGCAATTACATTTTACACTGAACCTTAAATACATAAATGATCATTTAAAACTGTAAATTATCTGTGTGTGAACAATATCTGCCTTTCTTACCTCCATGACCTGCGGATAGCCGTACGTGGCTGCGAGGTGCAGTGCCGTTTGACCTTTGATGTCACAGATGCAGATATCAGCACCCAAAGACAGCAGGTCCAGCACAATATCTGGCTGATTGGCCGTCACCGCCACCAGCAAAGCAGTCTACAATAGGACAAAGCTGAGTTTATAGTTTGAGCATAATGACCAGTATAACAAGCAATAGCTAGTCAGCATGTATATGCATGTATTATGAAACAACAATATAAAAAAGTGACAGGAAAAGGGGTGGTGTGAGCACCAGAAGGATTACAATAGGGGAATTGGAAACAAATAGATTGAGAAAAAATGGGAACATGCAAAACAAAAAAGTATAGTATGCACTGGAGGGTGATATGGCAGAATACAGATAAGTATTGTAGGGTGTTTGTTTTGTTTTACCTTTCCCTTGTGCTCCTTGGAGTCCAGTGTGCCAAGCTCTTTCAGTTTCTCTGCTGCAGCAAAGGCATATTCCCGCTGGCCCTTGGCGGTGTAGATGTGCAACATCCTGTGCAAAGCCCAAATGCAATGCTGTTACTCCCCATACTATAGTATTATTTCAGTGACAGTATTGACTCAATACAGATACAGCTAACTGTCCTGTTTCTCTTATGTCAAGTTCACACTACACGACTTTTGGAGCTGTCAGATCGATGTACAGTTCACACTACACAACTGGATCTCTTGTAATTGGAAGTCTTTTGAGTCGTTGTGGATTTCACATTACACGACTGATCGACGATAGACGATCAAGAAGCAAATGATCAAATTTGTTTGTGCGCTGATGTGCAGCACTAAAAGCAAATAGGAAAAATAAATGAATCCAAGCAGATTTGGCTACGCGACCAGCAGGGATCATCTGTTCTGTAGTGAGTTGGAGATTAATAAATATTTTTTGCAATGCAGCGTGGGTATTATAGTTTGCCGTGGAAGATAAGGTCACAAATACTGTAAAGCTTGTGTGTGCCAATGTATTCTGAGAGAAACCATATTATGTCCCTGTCCCATGTTTTTACAACTTCTCCTCCGGGTTTCCCCTCACCCCATATCTTGCGTTCTCATTGGCTGTAGTTCGACCTGCTCGCAATGCTTTTCATACTACAGGACTTTGACTCGCCAACTGGTCCAGATATTTAGCATGCTAGATATTTTTCTTGAGTCTGCGAGTGCTCTGCAAGCCGCTCGGATCAAGTCGTTGAACAGTTCACACACAGTGATCGATAGCCGAGTTTTCATCCAGAGTGAACGCACAAGTTGCCTCCGAGCCGGCACATCTAGCGGCAACCAGTCGTCAAGCAAAAATCAGGGCAAAAATCATGTCGTGTGAACTATGCATTACTCATGCATGTAAAACCACTGGGCACATCTTTACACCACCCATCAAAAAACTCAAACTAACACAGACAGCACCCCTCTGCACAGACAGTATCCCTCTGTTGCTTGAGCCAGCATCTTGACCAGACAGCCTTTCCTCCCTCATATATGATCAACTGTGTCTGTTGAGCTCTCGGCCAGTCTGGTGGGACCACAGAGACTTGTACTCAAAACTCAGTTCCCGAGGTTGGTAGGTTAGTGCACTACCATCTGCTTGTTGAATAATAGTGTTTCTCCAATTTGCAGCTATAATAGTTTTTACCTTTCTTGAAAGAGGCTATTTCGTGTCTGTGGGAATTTGTGTCCACTCAGTGAGGCTAGGCTCACTGAAGTGAGGTAAGCCCTGGCTCACAACTGATGTTCTAATTCAACAAAGTGTTTAGCAGGGCTGGGGTCAGGGCTCTGTGCCAGTTACTGGATTTCCTCCACACCAGACTAGAGCTTTATGGACCTCACTGTGTATACAAATGCTAATGATGGACACGCTTGTGTTACCTTAATATGCTAGTTTAATGAACTACTTTATGGATTATTTTTGCACATGCTTTCTTCCTCACAAGCCCATGTTCCAATTAACTCTGTGGTAACAATGCTTTCTAAAAAAGCAAGCATTGTGCTTATATACATTGATATAAATGTATTTAACTTCATTTGAGTAAAGCAAACTGTAAAGTTCTACATCAAGCTTCAAGAGATGAGAATTTTTAACTTCACTCACGTGTCTCCATCATCGTCCTGCCACACGGTCCTGTTGTAGTCCATGGTCCGCAGGATCACTCGTGCCTCTTCCAGCTTGACCCGGTCCATCTGGGGCCTGAAGGATGTCTGAGCTCTGAGTGATGGCGACCATGAATTAGCAAAGTTTTGAACACCCATTGGGGCAGCGCTGGCACCGGGCATGACAGAGGGGTCTGGGCTTTCTGCATTAGACTGTAGTGATAAATAGCAAAACATTAGCTTAAGGTAAAAGGTGAACAATATAAACAAAACACATTTAAAAACTTGAAACCATTTTAAATGCTCATAAAGTGTACAGTTGTAGCCTAGTGGCTTAGGTACTGGACTAATAATCATAAGGTTGCTGGTTCAAGTCCCACCACTGCAAAGTTTCTACTGTTGGGCCCTTGAGCAAGGCCTTTAACCCTTAATTGCTTAGATGCCAAAATGCCAAAAATGTAGATGTACAGTCTGGGGGCTAGACACAAAGGTGAAAAAGCACAATGCAAATAGCATTTTTATGTGAGCAGATCTGAATTTAATTAAACTATTAATAAACTATTAAGACCGTAGCTAATTGACCCTAACTGCTTTTGGACTGCCTACTGTGTAATATAATTACCTAATGATACTACTGTGTAGGTATAATAATGGCATTAAAATAAGTGCAGCCATCTTATATAGGCACACAGTGGTAAAATACTCTAGCCTACTATTTGTGAGATCCGGGGTTTGAATCTCAGCAGTGCTGTCAGCCAGTAAGGCATCTTAGGAGGGAGGTAGCCAACAGCCTTGCCAATTGGAGGTGTTATAAATTGGACGCGCTAAAAATCGGCAGAAAAAAGGGAGAAAATGCATATATACGTATATACAGTGTATCACAAAAGTGAGTACACCCCTCACATTTCTGCAAATATTTTATTATATCTTTTCATGGGACGACACTATAGACATGAAACTTGGATATAACTTAGAGTAGTCAGTGTACAACTTGTATAGCAGTGTAGATTTACTGTCTTCTGAAAATAACTCAACACACAGCCATTAATGTCTAAATGGCTGGCAACATAAGTGAGTACACCCCACAGTGAACATGTCCAAATTGTGCCCAAAGTGTCAATATTTTGTGTGACCACCATTATTATCACTGCCTTAACCCTCCTGGGCATGGAATTCACCAGAGCTGCACAGGTTGCTACTGGAATCCTCTTCCACTCCTCCATGATGACATCACGGAGCTGGTGGATGTTAGACACCTTGAACTCCTCCACCTTCCACTTGAGGATGCGCCACAGGTGCTCAATTGGGTTTAGTCCATCACCTTTACCTTCAGCATTCTCAGCAAGGCAGTTGTCATCTTGGAGGTTGTGTTTGGGGTCGTTATCCTGTTGGAAAACTGCCATGAGGCCCAGTTTTCGAAGGGAGGGGATCATGGTCTGTTTCAGAATGTCACAGTACATGTTGGAATTCATGTTTCCCTCAATGAACTGCAGCTCCCCAGTGCCAGCAACACTCATGCAGCCCAAGACCATGATGCTACCACCACCATGCTTGACTGTAGACAAGGTACAGTTGTCTTGGTACTTCTCACCAGGGCGCCACCACACATGCTGGACACCATCTGAGCCAAACAAGTTTATCTTGGTCTCGTCAGACCACAGGGCATTCCAGTAATCCATGTTCTTGGACTGCTTGTCTTCAGCAAACTGTTTGCGGGCTTTCTTGTGCGTCAGCTTCCTTCTGGGATGACGACCATGCAGACCGAGTTGATGCAGTGTGCGGTGTATGGTCTGAGCACTGACAGGCTGACCTCCCACGTCTTCAACCTCTGTAGCAATGCTGGCAGCACTCATGTGTCTATTTTTTAAAGCCAACCTCTGGATATGACGCCGAACACGTGGACTCAACTTCTTTGGTCAACCCTGGCGAAGCCTGTTCCGAGTGGAACCTGTCCTGGAAAACCGCTGTATGACCTTGGCCACCATGCTGTAGCTCAGTTTCAGGGTGTTAGCAATCTTCTTATAGCCCAGGCCATCTTTGTGGAGAGCAACAATTCTATTTCTCACATCCTCAGAGAGTTCTTTGCCATGAGGTGCCATGTTGAATATCCAGTGGCCAGTATGAGAGAATTGTACCCAAAACACCAAATATAACAGCCCTGCTCCCCATGTACACCTGGGACCTTGACACATGACACCAGGGAGGGACAACGACACATTTGGGCACAATTTGGACATGTTCACTGTGGGGTGTACTCACTTATGTTGCCAGCTATTTAGACATTAATGGCTGTGTGTTGAGTTATTTTCAGAAGACAGTAAATCTACACTGCTATACAAGCTGTACACTGACTACTCTAAGTTATATCCAAGTTTCATGTCTATAGTGTTGTCCCATGAAAAGATATAATGAAATATTTGCAGAAATGTGAGGGGTGTACTCACTTTCGTGATACACTGTATATACAGTGGGGCCAAAAAGTATTTAGTCAGCCACTGATTGTGCAGGTTCTCCTACTTATAAAGATGAGAGAGGTCTGTAATTTTCATCATAGGTACACTTCAACTATGAGAGACAAAATGAGAAAAAAAAATCCAGGAAATCACATTGTAGAATTTTTAAAGAATTTATTTGTAAATTATGGTGGAAAATAAGTATTTGGTCAATAACAAAAGTTCAACTCAATACTTTGTAACATAACCTTTGTTGGCAATGACAGAGGTCAAACGTTTCCTGTAAGTCTTCACCAGGTTTGCACACACTGTAGCTGGTATTTTGGCCCATTCCTCCATGCAGATCTCCTCTAGAGCAATTTTGGGGCTGTCGCTGGGCAACACGGACTCCACAAATTTTCTATGGGGTTGAGGTCTGGAGACTGGCTAGGCCACTCCAGGACCTTGAAATGCTTTTTACGGAGCCACTCCTTCGTTGCCCGAGCAGTGTGTTTGGGATCATTGTCATGCTGGAAGACCCAGCCACGTTCCATCTTCAATGCTCTCACTGATGGAAGGAGGTTTTGGCTTAAAATCTCACGATACATGGCCCCGTTCATTCTTCCCTTAACACGGATCAGTCGTCCTGTCCCCTTTGCAGAAAAACAGCCCCAAAGCATGATGTTTCCACCCCCATGCTTCACAGTAGGTATGGTGTTCTTCGGTTTTTCTTCTTCCTCCAAACACGACGAGTTGAGTTTTTACCAAAAAGTTCCATTTTGGTTTCATCTGACCACATGATATTCTCCCAATCCTCTTCTGGATCATCCATATGCTCTCTGGCAAACTTCAGACGGGCCTGAACATGTACTGACTTAAGCAGGGGGACACGCCTGGCACTGCAGGATTTGAGTCCCTCTCGGCGTGGTGTGTATACTGATGGTAGCCTTTGTTACTTTGGTCCCAGTTCTCTGCAGGTCATTCATCAGGTCCCTCCGTGTAGTTCTGGGATTTTTGCTCACCGTTCTCATGATCATTTTGACCCCATGGGATGAGATCTTGACCCCAAGGGAGATTATCAATGGTCTTGTATGTCTTCCATTTTCTTACAATTGCTCCCACAGTTGATTTATTCACACCAACCTGCTTGCCTATTGTAGATTTACTCTTCCCAGCCTGGTGCAGGTCTACAATTTTCTTCCTGGTGTCCTTCGACAGCTCTTTGGTCTTGGCCATGGTTCAGTTTGCAGTCTGACTGTTTGAGGCTGTGGACAGGTGTCTTTTATACAGATAACGAGGTCAAACAGGTGCCATTAATACAGGTAACGAGTGGAGGACAGAAGAGCTTCTTAAAGAAGAAGTTACAGGTCTGTGAGAGCCAGAAATCTTGCTTGTTTGTTATTGACCAAATACTTATTTTCCACCATAATTTGCAAATAAATTCTTTAAAAATCCTACAATGTGATTTCCTGGATTTTTTTTCTCATTTTGTCTCTCATAGTTGAAGTGTACCTATGATGAAAATTACAGACCTCTCTCATCTTTCTAAGTAGGAGAACCTGCACAATCAGTGGCTGACTAAATACTTTTTGACCCCACTGTGTATATATACAGTGTATCACAAAAGTGAGTACACCCCTCACATTTCTGCAGATATTTAAGTATATCTTTTCATGGGACAACACTGACAAAATGACACTTTGACACAATGAAAAGTAGTCTGTGTGCAGCTTATATAACAGTGTAAATTTATTCTTCCCTCAAAATAACTCAATATACAGCCATTAATGTCTAAACCACCAGCAACAAAAGTGAGTACACCCCTAAGTGAAAGTTCCTGAAGTGTCAATATTTTGTGTGGCCACCATTATTTCCCAGAACTGCCTTAACTCTCCTGGGCATGGAGTTTACCAGAGCTTCACAGGTTGCCACTGGAATGCTTTTCCACTCCTCCATGACGACATCACGGAGCTGGCGGATATTCGAGACTTTGCGCTCCTCCACCTTCCGCTTGAGGATGCCCCAAAGATGTTCTATTGGGTTTAGGTCTGGAGACATGCTTGGCCAGTCCATCACCTTTACCCTCAGCCTCTTCAATAAAGCAGTGGTCGTCTTAGAGGTGTGTTTGGGGTCATTATCATGCTGGAACACTGCCCTGCGACCCAGTTTCCGGAGGGAGGGGATCATGCTCTGCTTCAGTATTTCACAGTACATATTGGAGTTCATGTGTCCCTCAATGAAATGTAACTCCCCAACACCTGCTGCACCCATGCAGCCCCAGACCATGGCATTCCCACCACCATGCTTGACTGTAGGCATGACACACTTATCTTTGTACTGCTCACCTGATTGCCGCCACACATGCTTGAGACCATCTGAACCAAACAAATTAATCTTGGTCTCATCAGACCATAGGACATGGTTCCAGTAATCCATGTCCTTTGTTGTTATGTCTTCAGCAAACTGTTTGCGGGCTTTCTTGTGTAGAGACTTCAGAAGAGGCTTCCTTCTGGGGTGACAGCCATGCAGACCAATTTGATGTAGTGTGCGGCGTATGGTCTGAGCACTGACAGGCTGACCCCCCACCTTTTCAATCTCTGCAGCAATGCTGACAGCACTCCTGCGCCTATCTTTCAAAGACAGCAGTTGGATGTGACGCTGAGCACGTGCACTCAGCTTCTTTGGACGACCAACGCGAGGTCTGTTCTGAGTGGACCCTGCTCTTTTAAAACGCTGGATGATCTTGGCCACTGTGCTGCAGCTCAGTTTCAGGGTGTTGGCAATCTTCTTGTAGCCTTGGCCATCTTTATGTAGTGCAACAATTCGTCTTTTAAGATCCTCAGAGAGTTCTTTGCCATGAGGTGCCATGTTGGAACTTTCAGTGACCAGTATGAGAGAGTGTGAGAGCTGTACTACTAAATTGAACACACCTGCTCCCTATGCACACCTGAGACCTAGTAACACTAACAAATCACATGACATTTTGGAGGGAAAATGACAAGCAGTGCTCAATTTGGACATTTAGGGGTGTAGTCTCTTAGGGGTGTACTCACTTTTGTTGCCGGTGGTTTAGACATTAATGGCTGTATATTGAGTTATTTTGAGGGAAGAATAAATTTACACTGTTATATAAGCTGCACACAGACTACTTTTCATTGTGTCAAAGTGTCATTTTGTCAGTGTTGTCCCATGAAAAGATATACTTAAATATCTGCAGAAATGTGAGGGGTGTACTCACTTTTGTGATACACTGTATATATATATATATATATATATATATATATATATATATATATATATATACTGTATATATACTGTATATATATATATACTGTATATATATATATATAAAACATTTGCAAGAAAGGAGGGAAAACTTGACCAGTAACATTGCAGTCTCTGTATCACACAGGGATATAATAGTTTCTGAAAAATATTGTTATATTAAACTCTGGTATTAGCTGTCTTTTGTATAAGTAAGAGATGTAATTCCAAAATGTAACTGTTCTCCTTTAAGACTTACAAACTGCTGTGAGATCTGGCCGTCCTGACAGTCCTGCAGTAGACTTAAGTTGGGAACCTGAAGTTCTGCAGAGGGTAAGCAAGAGCTGGGTACTGTAACAGGTACATAATTGACATAACTGGATGAATTTGTCATATAATTCATCGAGGAAAAGCCGTCCTGAAAAGCGAACGATTGGTGGGTCAGAGGTAAGTCCCACTGCTCATATCTTGTTGCCGCCATGTCTGAGTAACTACTGTTGGCACCTAGTGAGAAAGAAGAGACTCTTAGCTTAACAGCCTTTAAAAGCAGGAATCAATATTAGTATTCCATTAAGCGCTCTTTTATTGTGTATATGAAATTTCCTGATGTGTGAATGAAAAAGCTTTGCTGCATGTGACACTTACCGGCAGAAGGATCAGATGTTGACGCCTAAGAGGGAAATCATTACATTAATATTTGAATTGATTTCAAAAATACTGATCGTACTACTCAAGAAAAGAAGCCTTACATACACTATGGTCAAAAGTATGTGGACACCCCTTTTAATTATTAATTGGAATGAATTGGAATGTCATGTTCTAAGCCAGGCTTTTTTGTCTAACATCTAAAACCTGACCTTACAAATGCTCTTTCGACTGAATGGGCACTCATTCCCACAAACACACTCCTTAAACTAATAGAAAGCATTTCTAGTTGATTGAAAGCTTTCATATCAACTACATATTATTACCCATGGTTTTGGAATTGTCAGGTGTTCACATACTTTCAGCCATATAATGTAAATTTCCTTACTGGTATTGGCGCGGCGGCACCAGGGATACTGGTTGCAACAGCACAAGCTGAGGGTGCTGAGGATGTTTCTTGCTTTCGCTTCTCCTCCAAGAGTTTCTTTACTGTAGGCAGTGAGTAACACGGCTTCTCCTTTGACGCTGCAGACACATGCAAATGTAAAAAAAACCCCACTAATTTCAGGTTGGTCATTTAAGATTTAAAGACTCTATACATTGTACACTGTCCATCTAGTAATTTATTTATTTATATTTATATTCTTTTTATTCAGATTAGGGAACAGTGGGTTAACAGGCAGGATTAGACAGCAGCCTATTACAGAGTGAAAAAAAGAATACAACTAGGGTGGGACAGCAAACATAAATGTGCTTAATTATTTACACTCACACCTACAGTATGGTCAATTTAGAGTAACCAAATTTTGGGAGGGGGGTGATCTGTGGGTGCTCAGACGGCATAGAAGTGTTTCGCTAGCCCACCACCAGTGAGATTCGGGGTTTGAATCTCAGCTGTGCTATCAGCCAGCAGGGTATCTAAACAGACATGATTGGCTTTGTCTAAGAAGGATGACCGAAGCCCCGCAATAGATTGGCGCCCTGTCCAGGGTATTTCTGTCTTGTGTCCAATGTTTCCCAGTAAAGTGGTTAAAAAAACTAAAAAAAATTAACATTGGATGCTCCTATGTAGCTAATTTGTCATTGAACGGTGGGTAGGTTGTAATTTACAGTGGTATCTCAGTGGTTAAGGTATTGGTCTAATAATCAGTAGGTTGCTGATTCAAGCCCGACCACTTTTGAGCCCTTGAGCAAGGCCCCTAACTCTCAATTGTTTGGATTGTATTTGAATAAAAGTGTCCTTCTTTAGTTTGTGACACTTCCATCAATTAATTTGTTTTAACAATTTAATTTTTTGCCATTTCAGATATTTCCATCTGGTTTGTGATGTTAAGAAGAATTAAATATAACATGATACAATCGTTATTGCTTAGACACAGCTATTAACATGATAAAACATGATAGTGGCCTTTTGACAATATGATGCTATTCCAGATTTCTGCTTCAATTTTAAATCGTGGCTTAATTTAGTTCTACACTGTTTTCTGTTACTGTTTTCTGTTACTCTAACTGAATGATATGCTGCTACCTATTTAGCAATTTGTTGATGGATTGAGTGGCACTGGGGGTATTTCTATAACTTAACTAGCAGAAGGAATGTGAACAAGCCAGCAAGTCTTTTCACAATGGTCAACTGTTTCAACATCTTTTTATCAATATTGACCACTGAGCCATTAAAGGAAAAGAAAAAAGTTTAGCATCCAGTTTACTTTTAATGTGATGTAAAATGTGTTAAAGATCCAGATTAATATACTTCAATCAACCATAACATTAAAACCACCTCCTTCTTTCTACACTCACTGTCCATTTTATCAGCTCCACTTACCATATAGAAGCACTTTGTAGTTCTACAATTACTTACTGTAGCCCATCTATTTCTTTACATACTTTTTAGCCTGCTTTCACCCTGTTTCTTAATGGTCAGGACCACCACAGAGCAGGTATTATTTGGGTGGTGGATCATTATCAGCACTGCAGTGACACTGACATGGTGGTGGTGTGTTAGTGTGTGTTGTGCTGGTATGAGTGGATCAGACACAGCAGCACTGCTGGAGTTTTTAAACACCTCACTGTCACTGCTGGACTGAGAATAGTCCACCAACCAAAAACATATCCAGCCAACAGTGCCTTGTGGGCAGCGTCCTGTGACCACTGATGAAGGTCTAGAAGATGACCAACTCAAACAGCAGCAATAGATGAGTGATCGTCTCTGACTTTACATCTACAAGGTGGACCAACTAGGTAGGAGTGTCTAATAGAGTGGATAGTGAGTGGACACGAGGTTTAAAAACTCTAGCTGTGCTGCTGTGTCTGATCCACTCATACCAGCACAACACACACTAACACACCACCACCACACCACCATTTCAGTGTCACTGCAGTGCTTGAAGAACAGCATGAAAGGGGGCTAACAAAGCATGCAGATAAACAGATGGACTACAGTCAGTAATTGTAGAACTACAACGTGCTCTTATATGGTAAGTGGAGCTGATAAAATGGACTGTGAGTGTAGAAAAAAAGAGGTGGTTTTAATGTTATGGCCAATCGGTGTATATTATAACTGACATGTTTTTGTCTTTCTTTAGATTAAAACTAATAACTCAATAATGATTTGGCACCTTACATGTCAGACAGTGCTCTTTGTTTTTGAAAACTAGGCTAAGCTCTGAGCTTTTCCTATTGTTATCTTTTATGCTATATTTGCATGTTTAAAAAAATCATTTTCCCTCATTAGTCACCAAAGGGAAAAAAGCAAACCAAAGACAAAATACTAAAACATACGTATTGTAGGGTTTCCAGTGGTTGTCAATTATAGACAGAGGAAAGATTCTTGAAAATCTCAACCCTAGATAAGACCAAAGTTTCCGCCAGAGGAGCATCGCGCTCGTCATGTGAACCGTGAGGAAGGTATTCCATTAGGAAGAGAGGCGGTGAGGTCATGTCGTACCCCTTCTCCTCGACAGAAAGCTGTGGAGAATATCGCAGAGCATTTTCTGTTTCCTTTGCTCCGTTACGCTGCATGGCCAACCACATCTTCCTGTCTCAGTGACGTGTGCAACACTAGTTTCTGTCAGTCTGCCTCAGGTTCACACTAAGCGCTACGTTGGCAGTGTTGACTTTCACTACAGCCACTAAGTCTGGGTTTTATGATGCATCAGGCAAGGATTTGACAACAAAAAACCTTTTGACCTACATACAGCAAAATTGTGGTGTGTCTTTCCCAAAGTTCTTTTAAAGAATTGGCCAAGTTACCTTTCATGATTCAAGTATGATTCATTACAACACTGCTATAGTATTCTCAAACTGGCATGTTCAGTTTACTATTGTGGTGATGTCACTTCTGTCTCTTTAGAACCGGGACATGCCCATGTCAATAATGGACTGAAATGAAATGACCTGCTTTTCGCTTTCAATACTGCCTCATGGGGGCAAAAAAGTGCAGTTTCTCTGAAAAGCACTGGAGTGAGCAAATCTTGTGGCAGAGGATTTAAAAGAGGAAGTCACGTTAAGCTAAACCAGTGTGGAAACTCCATGGTGTCTGACTTGGCTTGAAGAATTCCCTTGTCTATCATACTTTTAAGATTTTTCTTCACTTCTCCATTCAAACTCAGATCTCCACTGTTGTGGGCTGGCACCTCGGACTACTCACATATGTGGGTCATTCCTACAATTCGGTGCCTTTTATGTCCCCAGTACTGATCATTGTATTTATTAAGTACATTTTAAACAACACAATTTCTAAACATCTGACTGAAATATTTAACACTTTTAAATACTAAACACAATGTTTTCTACCCCCTCCAAAATAAATTATCTCTTAGATACCAGAGGTTTTCCCATGTCCCCTGTGCTGTATATGATGTAGTGATGGATATATGAGGTTTAATCATGAAAATATCTCAGTCTTTCAATACTGTTTAAAAGGTTTTCTTAAGTTCCTCTAAACCTTGGATTTTTTTTTCTTTATGAGTTTCATTTTATTGCTGATTATAAGGGTTTTTCACACGTCCCTCAGGTTGCTGTCCACCCTGTTATTTCTTACTATTGTCTCTTAAAATGAAAAGCTGTTTTACATACTGACATCATTTTCTGGAGCTCACATGATCTTTTTAGAGGGAAAACAACTGTGGAAGATTAGTGGCTAACTTCTCATTTTAATGTTGTTTTTTTCCACATTTTATCCTAAAAGTCTTATATGGTCAACCATAACATGTCCACCCTGTTATGGGATATATGAGATAAAATCAATATGATTTCTTTGTCTGAATTCACTTTTATGCTAGCATGGTTTTGCTCACTCGCTAGCTAATGGCTCATTTTATGTCAGAATGTCCACCCTGTTATGGTCCACCCTGTTACGACCTAATACGTAACAGGGTGGACGTCACAGTGTATATGAGGTGCATGTGTAAGTTAGCTTGACCAGTATTAGTTCGGAAAAGTATAACATGTCCTTTTGATAATAAAACATGAAAAACAAATTAAAACAGTGTTTCATTTTCAAAAAGTTTTAAGGTCCAAAAGGCACCCAGTCCCAGGAATGACCCATGTATGTTTTTTGTTTTAAGTTCTATGGTTTTATTGCACCTCCCAAAAACATGCTAGAAGTGTCCTATCAAGTGAACCCACCACAGCCCCGATCAGAATAGACTGGTTAAGGAAGATCAATATTAAACATTAATATTTATATACATATAGGTGAAGGAAAATTAACTAGTTTCTAGTTCCTGAGCTCACACTAAAATGTGAGTGGTGTTTGGTTTTGGTTTCACTTCCCAGGAAGCTGCACATGCTATTTCAAAATTAGACTTGTGAGAATCACAGCAAGATTGGTAAGGTTACAAAATCTGTGTAATGAAGGACAGAGGAAAAATACTTGCACTGAAAACTTTCACAATGATTTGAAATGTATTTCGAACTTTAGAGTGATGGTCCTTGTGCCGATGACCTCTTGTTAAGTTCATTGCATTATGAATGCAAACGTCAGTAATAATAATTAGTTAAACGTTAGCTGCTGCTTAGGAATATGCTTACTGTATTTTCTAGTCAATATATTACACAACATTTAAATTAATCCATTAACATTTAAAATCATGTAGTAAACACAGAAAGGAAGAACATAAATAAAAGAGAAAAAAAATGCAGATGTTAGAACTACAAAAAAATGGACAGAGGAAAAATATTGAGCTTTCATAGTTGTGATTTTTGAAACACAATTATAAAACAATTAGATACATTTATACATAAAATGCATTAATACATTACTCATATATAGAACATTAATAACTGTATGACTAAAATAAATAAATAAAATAATAATTGTACATGCCCCAATTTGTTAGTGATATTACTTTACTTTACACACTACAAAAGTTTATTAAGCCTAGTTTTTAAGAAAGTCCATCCTTACTGTGTTTTATTTCTTTAATATTTGGGTATCATGTTACATTTTTAACACTGGAACTCTAGTTAACTGGGAAAGAAAGTACGATTTTAGTATTTGTATAATGAACAGCGCACATAGTTCTGGGGACTTGAATTTAAGCTTTGCATTTAGTGTCCTTCCACTAACAGTGGATTGGTACTGTACCCAAATGTGACCAAAGACCACCAGTTATTATGTGCAAGGTGACCTGGGTTAGGAGTTAAATACCAAAGCTGACAGATTGTCCCATTCTGGAACTGGGAATACATAATAGTATTTAGGTCCACCAAATATTGTTTTCCTTAATAAGCTTTAACATAAAAAATGACCTAATGCAATGATTCTCCAACTTTTTATATTGAGCTACAGTGATAATCAAGCAAAATAAATCCTAGTAACATGGGTTACACACAGTTCTACACAGTAGGCCCTTATGTACAGTATGTCCGTTTAGTAAAAAAAAACCCTGGTGTTGGTTCTTTCTTTGTGTCAGTTGTAGTACATACCAAAATTATGACATAATCAAATGTCAGCTAGCCGCTTTTCGACACTTGCTTACTCAAGCTGTGCTGTCTGTGTTTAGATTAACATCAGATGCCAGACTGTGCCATTTTTAACAGGTGTACTGTGTCTGATGCATCAGAGCTGGCATTATCTCTACCATCTCTGTGCCTCAGCCCTGATGTTATTTATTTGTTTTCAGAAAGACATATGTTAGATATGTAAATTACAGATGAAAAGCATATGCCAAATTTAAATTATTAATTAATGAATACTTATTATTATTATTATTATTTGCAATACTACATGGTAGCACAGCTTGAAAATCACTGACCTAATAGGTACTTTACCAGCCATCAGAACACTGTGTACATGAGATAATGTCTACGCTTGAAAATAAAAAAAAAAATCATCTTGACTTGACATTAACTTCGACCAGGGATGCCCTCTTCATATTCAAATGACGGAAATCCCTGACCACTGAGTCACACGCGGGGGCGGTGCGGGGATTCCGCTGCCCGTGTCCCCTCCACGCACCCTAGTGGTAATTTCGCTATCGTGTCAGCCTTTGTTCTGACGCATACCTTAATGTAACTCAAAAACTGAACGGTTCAGCGATTTAAATATGTGTGTTTAAGCAAAACTAGACCGCAGTGACCCTTTAGAGTCACAGTTAAATGGTTAGATCTGGGTGGTACAGTCTGTCACTACACCTGCTGTACTACAGAAAGGCTCTTTTTTGCAGTGACAGAAGGTTAGTCATGTGTATAGTAAGGGGTGTTTCGATTCTTTTCGGTGAGTCATAACATTTGACTCACTGAAAGAACCGACTCCCAAAAGTGTCTACCTTTTGAAAGCATTACTAGTTTTTCTTTCTTAAGTTAAAGAACAATTAATTTCTCTTCCTTTTACTAAACAATTATATGACATGATGATTATAACAGTATTACAGCTGGTGACTCTCTGTGTCCATATAAACAGGGCTAGTTCGACTATACTGTCTCATAAAAGTACACAGAATAGTGATACCTTGTTCAGTGATGTCTTGTGAACAACACCTGTCATATTATGCTGAAAGAAAATGTGTCCAAGTAATCAGAACCACACACAACTGGTCCATCATTAATAAAAAGCTTCTGGGACACAAATGGCACTGTTTACAGTCAAGCAACCTTCTAGACAAATTTCCATTGAATGTGTCATACAAGTTGAAAGGGTTTTTTTTTTTTTTTGGGGGGGGGGGGGGGGGGGTGTACATGTTTAGTTTTTCTTTGCAAAAGACTTTGGTTTAGCTATGTATGTATTTTTAAATACATGCAGTCCTATTTATATGGACACAAATAAAACAAAGATGAATTACTTTATTTAATTATTCTACACCCCCAAATTAATGATCAGGTTGCTCGGTTTATGTTTAACCCTACATTGTTTTAGAAACCATGAATAAACTCCTCAAATTCACAAACTTTTATTGGATAAAGAAGTTTGCATTCAAATAATTTAGTCACCATAAAGGACTGAAATGACTTAGGGGAAAGTGGTAGCCTAGTGGGTAGGGCTTTGGGTTCGAATCCCAGCTCTACCATGTAGCCACTGTTGGGTCCTTTAGCAAGGCCCTTAACCCTGCACCTCATTTTCCAAAAATACAAGCTGGGATATGCGAAAAAAGAAATTCATTGTACTGTACACCTGTATATGTATATATGACAAATAAAGGCATTCTATTCTATATATAAAAAAAAAAACCTTTCACATGTACACTGCTACAGGTGAATATTAACTTTTGACTTGACTATAATATGCCAGTATATTAAGTGCAGTCTATTATACTTTCTTGATGTCACTGATCGAACTTGATCTTGAAAAGGCTTTCCACTATAACTCGACTCCTAAGGTTTACATAAAGGAGCCGAGTCAAAGAGTCAACTCGTTCCTCAACCAACCACTACTCACTAATTTGCAATATAAACAAGCACTACGTAAAGCTTTTCTCTGTGACCCACACCTACATGAAACGAGAAGTGAAATTAATGTTGAGGTAAGGGGATAGCCGAACGAGCAGTGTGTGTGTGTGTGTGTGTGTGTGTGTGTGTGTGTTTAACGCTACACACTGACAGTATGACCAACTAGCGGGGACTATGATAGAAAATACAGGGTTCCACAGAGTTGTACCTAGTAATTGAGTTTTGTTTTACTTTGCTTTACCTAGGCGACGAGTAAATACCACTGCAAATACATATGAACATACATACATAGATATATTATAGCTTTCTTATATATACATATATATATATATGCATACACTGAATGCGAACAACTTTTAAATGACATCTAAACAAGGGCTTAGGTATTAGTCCATATTGCGTTATATTTGTTTAAAAAAGCTCAGGCAGCCCTATCATAAGCTGACTCAAAACACCACTACAATACAGTTAAAATAATTATATTAAAGAGGCCGTTTAAAATAAAAACAACTCACATTTCTGTACGTGCATGTCAGAACTCTCTTTAACAGCAGTCTTTAGTTGTCAGCTCCTCACAGCAGGTAATTCAGGTTCTTCTATCCTCCGTTTCAGGCTTCAGGTCTCGGTTGAGTACTAATGTCTCATTCAACAGCCTCCGGGACTTTTCACCAAATACACACGCGCACGCACTGTTGTGATGACACACACACATACACACAGGACAAGGGCGGGGCTAGACAGATGGGGGCGGGGTTAACGGTGAGTGTTTCTTTCCTCTCTCGTTCATTCAGTTTATTTTAAGACCATACAGTACTCAGTACTCAATATGGATCTTTAGTTTTGTTTTGTTTTTCGTTTTTAATGATTAAAATCGCAATACTTACAGATCATACATGACCCTATTAGGTGTATATTTACTATACACTACTTATCAAGCACAATCATTGATTATTTTATAAGCAACACCTAACATGACACCAGTGGCGGCTTCTGGTCTTTCAAAGAGGGGAAGCTCATTGTCGGCTTACATCATAAAATTTGTCAATTTATTTATATATAAATTCTGCCCTGCGTTCCTTTTCAAGAAAATGGCCTGAAATGGGATGCAGTTTGTCTTTCGACTTCACTCGCAAAATCCGCGATGGGACTGAAGCTCCCAGTGATTAATTGAAGGTGTAGATCTCAAAATAGCTGTCAATCAAAACGGGATTCAGTCTTTCACTGATCCTCCAATCATCTTGCAGAAGCTCAGCGTCCAGACCCGCCCACAGCTCCATTCACCCCCAGAGACGCTCAGCCAAAAACAAAATCGTGGCATTTATCCAATGACCGGCGAGTTTCGAAGCAATTAAAAAAAAACTTCCATGCAGTCCTATTGAAGTGAAGAGACGCTCACCTTCTGCGGGCAAATGCATTGCCTCTACGGGAATGTATGAGAAGTTCGAGTCAGTCGATTTGTGAATTCTGAACGAACTCGTCTTCGAGATGAACGTGTTCTAACGCATTTGTAGTCAATGAAATGTTAACACAACTGTACATATCTGACCATTTAATTTATGACATTTTAGTGGAAGCTGAGCTTCCCTTGCAGTCTTAGAGAAATCGCCACTGCATGACACCCACCATGCCACCCTTCTTTTGCCCGTACCCCATATCAGAGATGTTCACAAGTCACAAAATCGAGTCACGAATCTTTAGGCTAGAGTCCGAGTCGAGTCACGAGTCTTTAGGCTAGAGTCCGAATCAAGTCACGAGTCTTTAGGCTAGAGTCCACATCAAGTCACGAGTCTTTAGGCTAGAGTCCGAGTCAAGTCACGAGTCTTTAGGCTAGAGTCCGAGTCAAGTCACGAGTCAATATAATATACACAAAACCAGAGGTGGAAAGAGTACTAAAATATTGTACTCAAGTAAAAGTACTATTACTTTAATGAATTTTTACTTAAGTACGAGTAAAATTACTTAACTAAAAATCTACTCAAGTTAAAAGTAAAAAGTAACTCATTTAAAATGTACTCAGAGTAAAAGTTACTTAGTTACTTTTTTTACAGGAGGGGGTGTCTCTTCTGTGTAATGCAAACAGGACAAGTGGATATTAATCTCACAATAGTTGTTTTATTTAAAATATAATAGAAAAAAACATGTTGATACAACATTTAAAACATTTAGGGATGTGTAATGTGTCATTTTAGTACAGACCATCCCATAAAACTTTTTCAAACTGTATAACCACTGAAGTTGGCATTAATTGTGGATTCTATAGACCAGCCTTTTTTTTTATCACTAACAAATACCAAAACAACAGTCATACTGCAAATCTCATAACTCAAAACAAGTCAAGGTTACAGGTGTTGTGACTTTCACTAAATGACCCAAAGAAAACCTTCAAGATGTAAGACAAAATTTTGCCATTCTTTGACATCAGACTATGTTATCAAATAACAAAACATGTTAAACTTTTAAAAATCGCCCTTCCCTACTCTATACCTAGATTACAGCTCCTTTATTTTAGCACCAGTTTATTTTCTATCGCAGAATTCACTGCAGCAGTTTCCCAGACGCGATTTTTTAGCGTTTTTTTTCACTCAGTAATGGATGTTATTTAAAATGTAGCGAATTACAATTATTAATACAAGACATACTTAAGTAAAAGTAAAATTACTGGTTGTAAAATCTACTTTAAAAAGTACAAGCACACAAAAAAACTACTCAATTACAGTAATGCGAGTAAATGTAATTCGTTACTTTCCACCTCTGCACAAAACATATATTGGAAATGTAGCGTAGAAATAAACAAATAATATGTAAGTTCAGATAAAAAACAACAACAGATTAGTGACTGTATTTTGCAGTTTTACTTCGTGCCTTTACTTTCCTAGTTAGTTACCAGTTAAAAGCTTAAACTGACGTTTTGTTTTCATTGCAAATTACAGCACAGCGGCCAAAATCCCAAACACAGCAAAAAAATCCATAATACTGCTTACCTTAGCTTATGTTCTTTTTAATGCTATTAAATTTATAACCGTGTGTTGTCCCATTAGGAATATAATCCGTTATTTTGTAAATGTGCTTATAATTTAAAACCTCCAAACCTTTCCCGGTTGTGAAGTAAAACACAAACCCGTTAGAAAGCCAATCAAGCGTTTCATTGACACTGATTGATTGATCATTGATTGATCATCTGTGTGACGCTGCAAACTAAATACATGCAAATAACAGATAGCATTTCTTACTAAAAATTAAAATCAGAAGGTCTGATTGGTTCAGAAAGCGGTTCTTACAATCATTAGTGCCAATTCTGTAGGAGCGTTCCATTCACATTATCTGTTACTGTGAAGTGCACTAAGTAGGGTATTCCACCATTTTAGGTAGGGAGCGACGCTTCATCACTGCGCCGGAAGCTGGCTGGAACATTTACCCATTGTGTGCGTTGCGGGTTAAGACGGCCGGAGCGTTATTTTTATTTTTTTATTTTTTTTATTAAATGCAAATAACAATCGAACATAATTATACAGCAAACAGATATAAGTTCAATATTTATCATTCATCAGAGAAAGAGAAGAAAATAAAGAAAAAGAAAAACAAGAAACAATAAACAAACAATAATACCATTTAGGATTCAGATAAAATTGAAAAGCTTTAACAATGAAATAGATTTAACACATTTCTTATTTTGCTGAATTTTACCAATGTATCTATATAGTTATACAAATCTGTTCCAACAAAGGTCATATGTGTAGGTATTTTCCTGGCAAATTTCATTTTATGTAAATAAAATTTGGCTAAAATTATAATCAGGTTAATTACAAAGTGCTCTTTGGGGTTAAATAAAGGGTCATTGAAAATAAATAAAACATATTGGCCTTTCGGAGGAATTTCCTTACCACATCTTTTAAAGTCTAGGAAGAGATCAACCCAGGCCGGAGCGTTACTAGAGAGCAGAAAATGACATGATCATAATGATGTCGGATCACATTTGTCACATGATGTAACTAATGTTGCTGACTTCGTTGCTGACATTTTTTGTGAGTCCGACTCATTTGAAACGAGTCCGAGTGTGAAGTCGCTGTGTGTGCGACTAACTCAAGTCCCCATCTCTGCCCCATATATCAATCAAAAGGAACCCCTTTAGGAACCCTACTGACCAGATGATGTTTGAATAGTGGCCCATTTTTAGCACTGCAATGACAACATTTTGATGACATGGTAGAGTGTTGTTTTTCTGGTATGAGTGCATCAGGTTCTTTGGTGTTGTTGGTATTTTTAAACACTGATTAAACTTACCGGCCCTAGAACAATATCCTGTTAACACTTCTTGTATGTGTGAAGTTTGAGACTAAAGCTATTTTCTCTCTTCATGCATGATATGTGTTAATCTTTTAGCATTTGGTCACAGGATGCTGTTTTCATCATATTTTTGATTAGGGGATTTTTATCAAAGCATTGGCATTTAAAAATGGTTTACAGCAAATGACAGAATGTGTACAAATTCCTATAATACGCTCTTGTAAATCTTGTAGAAAGATCAGAGGCTGTTATTGTGGTAAAGATGGAAGGCAAATTCATATTTAAGAAATTGAACATTGTCATTAAAGGTTGCCAGGAGAAATGTTCAAATGAGAAATATAAAGTCTATTTGCCAAAAGTACCTTAATGACCACAAAGCATTTTGGGATAATGTTCTGTAAACTGATAACATGGGTCCAAATACATCTGGCATTAATTTGACCACACTATTGTACATTTAGAAAATCATACCATCAGGACCAACCACCCCATAATGGCTTAAAGAAAATCTAATTTTGGAATGAACAAACCCCATTAAGATGCTGTGGAAGCCCCTCCTTAAAAGCCCTCTAATATGGCCAAATTAAAGCAATTGGTGGAACAACCAGTTATGGTTTAGGTCGTTCAAAACATTTGCTGCTTAATAAATTGTTCCTTTAATGAATGAACAGATCAGTTAAAACTGTATATTGTGTGTACATGTGTTAAACTGTAAGGTATATGCAAACAAAATCAGGAAGGGGGAAATATATTTTCACAACAATATCTAGCTCCAGTCCAGCGTTAAAGGATCCTGTTCAGGCATCGAAACTGGACATTGGAGCAGGAAGGTTGACTGGTCCTACAAATTCCATTTTCTCCAAAGACATGTGGACGGCCAGGCTCGTGCATCGTTTCTCCATTAAAGAGAAGGCACGAGGATGCACCGCAAGACTATCTACTTGTACAAAACACAACTACTAATTGATCATTCAGAATTTTATTGAGCCACATCTTGCATTTTTAAATGCACCAAACGATTATTGTCTTCCACACAATGTTTAAAAACAAAATGCACATGCTAATTGTACATTTGAACATGCTAATTATAAATATTAGAAGCCTTTATTTAGTAAAAGATTTGAGGTACAAGCTGTTAGGTACTTATGTGAAAGTTATACATTCATTTGCTTATAGATTCTGTTTAGCTATCAAATGATGCAGTTAGTATGACAAAATGTGGAACTTTTAAAATGCTGCTGCAGTATGTAGTGATATCTAGATAGTCATGGTTGAAAAACCAAAACAATGAATTAAACAAGAAAAGAAGCGAAAGTGGACATCACATGTCGAAGAACAGTACACCACAACTGAGATTAAATCATCTTAATCTTAATGAACCGTGTGTGGGTTTTAAAACAATGAGTATTGGATTGAATTGATTACACTGAATTAAAGCAAATTGTAACCATGCTAATAGAATCAGTGATGTCCAAAAGCTACAAATCGTGACCGAACTGGTGTTTACATAAAGAGACCTACAAAGACAAAACCTCAAAATCCAGGGTAGTAAAAAGTAGACAATCCCATGCAGCTCGCTCATACATTCTATTGAGCACCCTTGAGCATATGAGCTTCTTTTCTTGCTGAAGTTGCTGGCACATATTCACCTCTATACTGACTGAGAGGGCACTGGAAAAAAGAAGAGAAAACGTAATTATCACAGGATCCAATAACAGTAAGTAAACTACATAAAACATATGAAGACACCCCCATTAGTTACTGAGTTGATCTTCACTACATGGCCAAAAGTATGCTAACACCAGACCATAAGCTATTTGGACATCCTATTCCAAAATCATGGGCAGTTATGTGGATTTTCTATCGAGGTCAAGGCTCAGGCTACAGAAGTTCCTTTACACAAAACCCCTGTCAAATTAGTGCTCATGGTGGCACATGATGAGACCCTTCAACAAATCTTTCAAACTTATTTTATATATTATTGTTCTTTTTTTTTTACAAAATGATTATGATTTTATTTACCAGCTGTATAAAATCAATAGCTGTGGGTCAAATCCCTGAACTCATTAATTTAAAGAAGTACATACTTTGGGCATAGGGTATATTTTAGCTTTATCCTATGCCAACAGGGGCATAAAATCAAGCATACACCTATGATATATGATTACGGGCGGCACGGTGGCTCAGTGAGTAGCACTGTCGCCTCACAGCAAGAAGGTCCTAGGTTCGAGCCCCAGGCTGGGCGGTCCGGGTCCGTTCTGTGCGGAGTTTGCATGTTCTCCCCACGTAGGTTTCCTCCGGGAGCTCCAGTTTCCTCCCACAGTCCAAAAACATGCAGTCAGGTTAATTGGAGACAATGAATTGCCCTATAGGTGATTGGATGTGTGTGTGTATGTGTGTCTGCCCTGCGATGGACTGGCGCCCCATCCAGGTTGTTACTGTGTGCCTTGCGCCCATTGAAAATAGGCTCCAGCATCCCCCGCGACCCTAATTGGATAAGCGGTTAAGAAAGTGAGTGAGTGAGTGTTATATGATTCCACCTTTCAAATTTAAGCAAAGTGGTCTAAAGCTAACTACCTTGGACTAAAGGTACTGGCCATGTCTAAAGAAAGAAAGGCCAAATTGGGGAGTCACTTCCTTTTTTCTCCAACTGCAATGATACTATCTGGGTAAATTTCACAGAGTACTGAAACATACACTGATCAGCCATGACATTAAAACCACCTCCTTGTTTCTACACTCACTGTTCATTTTATCAGCTCCACTTCTTCAATGGTCAGGACCCCCACAGTTCCACCACAGAGCAGGTATTATTCAGGTGGTGGATTATTTTTAGCACTGCAGTGACACTGACATGGTGGTGGTGTGTTAGTGTGTGTTGTGCTGGTATGAGTGGATCAGACACAGCAGCGCTGCTGGAGTTTTTAAATACCGTGTCCACTCACTGTCCACTCTATTAGACACTCCTACCTAGTTGGTCCACCTTGTAGATGTAAAGTCAGAGACGATCGCTCATCTATTGCTGCTGTTCGAGTTGGTCATCTGCTAGACCTTCATCAGTGGTCACAGGACGCTGCCCATGGGGCACTGATGGCTGGATATATTTGGTTGGTGGACTATTCTCAGTCCAGCAGTGACAATAAGGTGTTTAAAAACTCCATCAGTATTGCTGTGTCTTATCCACTCATATCAGCACAACACACACTAACACACCACCACCATGTCAGTGTCACTGCAGTGCTGAGAATGACTTATCACCCAAATAATACCTACTCTGTAGTGGTCCTGTGGGTGTCCTGACCATTGAAGAACAGCATGAAAGGGGGCTAACAAAGCATGCAGAGAAACAGATGGACTACAGTCAGTAATTGTAGAACTACAAAGTGCTTCTATGTGGTAAGTGGAGCTGATAATATGGACAGTGAGCGTAGAAACAAGGAGGTTTTAATGTTATGGCTGATCGCTGTATAATGCATAAAAAAATCTGAAATCACCAGGTGAAATGCCAAGTTCCAGCTGAAGTGGTGTAAACTACACCACCATTGGACTCAACAAATCTAAGTTTCAGGAAAACAATACACAGTGACATCTGTAAAGTTTAATGGTTTGAGCTTAATGGTTACAAACAATGCCATCCTGGAGAACTGTGATCCTCTATGCCACCATGCACAAATGAAGTTCAAGTTTGGAGTAAAAGAACCACATCCAACAACTTTGATGAACTAAAACCTAGACTGTAAACCATTAGCCAAAATCAATGCGCCACCTTTGTTTTTGTGGCTTAATGGAAATGAAGCATAATTTTCTAATCTAGTAAAAGCCTTCCTAGAAGAATGGAGGTTGTTTACTGCTACAAAGAAGACACACTTTGAATGACAGCCAAGGTTTTGGATGTGATGTTTGCTTGTCAGGTGATCTTACCCTCTGTCGCCAGAGTCTGAGACCGTTCTACAGGACTCGATCTGCAAAAAAAGAGAGACAAAGGATAAAAGGTATTATGCCCAGACAGAAAGACTGCAGAATTCTTTAAATACTTATCAAAGATCTCAGTAAGTAGCCGTGCACAATCAAAAATCTAAGGTAGGACATCTGGGTAGTTCAATTATCTTATTATAACTATCATACTTTAGTATTAGTACCAAATTCTGCCATACATTAATAATGCAGTTATTAAACAAGAACTTTATCAGTCGACAATCAGAAGCAGTCATCAGGCAAGTCATCGCTGAGAGAACATGCATTTCATTTCAACAGTACAGATTCATACTGCCTATCCAGAATGTCTTATATTGAAACAGTGCTCACAGCTACATTTTACACAAATGTATAATTGTACACAATTATAATGCTTTATAAATACTTTTCTGAGTAGGCAATGTGACTGTACTAAAAAAAAAACGGATGGACAGTTTGGAAAGCCTTAAACCCAAGGGCTACATAACAGCAGGTGGAATTTTTGCACTGAAGAGTCCTCTGGGAAAATGTCTGTTCGTTCTTTACGTCTCTTCTTTATTTCCAATTCATTCCACATGCATAGAGCAGGCTTCTCACCCCTGTGCAAGGTCTTACTTGGATTTTGAGCATTTGAATTTATTACCTGTGAACGACAAGAACATGTTAAAACATTAAAAATACACAAATAACTTTAGGATGTATGCTAGATATACAAATTTACAATCTAGCCAATTGTGATACATCTGTGACTACATTCTATAAACTTAATTTATGTGAAAATAACCCTGTTTATCTTTCAAAGTCCTTATTCATCTTAAAATTGTCCATACTAAAAATACACCGATCAGCCATAACATTAAAACACACACTGCCCGTTTTATCAGCTCCCCTTACCATATAGAAGCACTTTGTAGTTCTACAATTACTCACTGTAGTCCATCTATTTCTATACATACTTTTTTAGCCTGCTTTCAACCTGTTCTTCAATGGTCAGGACCTCCACAGGACCACCACAGAGCAGGTATTATTTAGGTGGTGGATCATTCTCAGCACTGAAGTGACAATAACATGGTGGTGGTGTGTTAGTGTGTGTTGTGCTGGTATGAGTGGATCAGACACAGCAGCGCTGCTGGAGGTTTTAAATACCATGTCTACTCACTGTCCACTCTATTAGACACTCCTACCTAGTTGGTCCACCTTGTAGATGTAAAGTCAGAGACGATCGCTCATCTATTGCTGCTGTTTGAGTTGGTCATCTTCTAGACCTTCATCAGTGGTCACAGGACGCTACCCACGGGGCACTGTTTGCTGTATACAGTGGGGTCAAAAAGTATTTAGTCAGCCACTGATTGTGCAGGTTCTCCTACTTAGAAAGATGAGAGAGGTCTGTAATTTTCATCATAGGTTCACTTCAACTATGAGAGACAAAATGAGAAAAAAAAATCCAGGACATCACATTGTAGGATTTTTAAAGAGTTTTTTTGTAAATTATGGTGGAAAATAAGTATTTGGTCAATAACAAAAGTTCAACTCAATACTTTCTAACATAACCTTTGTTGGCAATGACAGAGGTCAAACGTTTCCTGTAAGTCTTCACCAGGTTTGCACACACTGTAGCTGGTATTTTGGCCCATTCCTCCATGCAGATCTCCTCTAGAGCAGTGATGTTTTGGGGCTGTCGCTGGGCAACACGGACTCCACAAATTTTCTATGGGGTTGAGGTCTGGAGACTGGCTAGGCCACTCCAGGACCTTGAAATGCTTTTTACGGAGCCACTCCTTAATTGCCCGAGCGGTGTGTTTGGGATCATTGTCATGCTGGAAGACCCAGCCACGTTCCATCTTCAATGCTCTCACTGATGGAAGGAGGTTTTGGCTTAAAATCTCACAATACATGGCCCAGTTCATTCTTCCCTCAACACAGATCAGTCGTCCTGTCCCCTTTGCAGAAAAACAGCCCCAAAGCATGATGTTTCCACCCCCATGCTTCACAGTAGGTATGGTGTTCTTGGGATGCAACTCAGCATTCTTCTTCCTCCAAACACGACGAGTTGAGTTTTTACCAAAAAGTTCCATTTTGGTTTCATCTGACCACATGATATTCTCCCAATCCTCTTCTGGATCATCCATATGCTCTCTGGCAAACTTCAGACGGGCCTGGACATGTACTGGCTTAAGCAGGGGGACACACCTGGCACTGCAGGATTTGAGTCCCTCTCGGCGTAGTGTGTTACTGATTGTAACCTTTGTTACTTTGGTCCCAGCTCTCTGCAGGTCATTCATCAGGTCCCTCCGTGTAGTTCTGGGATTTTTGCTCACTGTTCTCATGATCATTTTGACCCCACGGGATAAGATCTTGACCCCAAGGGAGATTATCAATGGTCTTGTATGTCTTCCATTTTCTTACAATTGTTCCCACAGTTGATTTATTCACACCAACCTGCTTGCCTATTGTAGATTCACTCTTCCCAGCCTGGTGCAGGTCTACAATTTTCTTCCTGGTGTCCTTCGACAGCTCTTTGGTCTTGGCCATGGTTGAGTTTGCAGTCTGACTGTTTGAGGCTGTGGACAGGTGTCTTTTATACAGATAACGAGGTCAAACAGGTGCCATTAATACAGGTAACGAGTGGAGGACAGAAGAGCTTCTTAAAGAAGAAGTTACAGGTCTGTGAGAGCCAGAAATCTTGCTTGTTTGTTATTGACCAAATACTTATTTTCCACCATAATTTACAAATAAATTCTTTAAAAATCCTACAATGCGATTTCCTGTATTTTTTTTTCTCATTTTGTCTCTCATAGTTGAAGTGTACCTATGATGAAAATTACAGACCTCTCTCATCTTTCTAAGTAGGAGAACTTGCACAATCAGTGGCTGACTAAATACTTTTTGACCCCACTGTATATATTGGGTTGGTGGACTATTCTCAGTCCAGCAGGGACAGCGAGGTGTTTAAAAACTCCATCAGTATTGCTGTGTCTTATCCACTCATATCAGCACAACACACACTAACACACCACCACCATGTCAGTGTCACTGCAGTGCTGAAAATTATCCACCACCAAAATAACACCTACTCTGTGTGGAGTCCTGACCATTGAAGAACAAGATGAATGGAGGCTGACAAAGCATGCAGAGAAAGAGATGGACTACAGTCAGTAATTGTAGATCTACAAAGTGCTTCTATATGATAAGTGGAGCTGATAAAATGGACAGTGAGTGAAACAAGGAGGTGGTTTTAATGTTATGGCTGATAGGTGTATGTACTGCTGTTAATATCGACTGCATGAATAACTAAACTCCTGACCATAAGCTTATAGGAAATCCTATTCCTAAACCATGGACATTCTTACAGAGCCACCCCTACCCTTTAAGATCTCCACTCTTTGAAGAAAGCTTTTTGCAAGATTTTGAAATATTTCTGGAGGAATATTTCCTGAGGATACCAAGCGTTTTAGTGTAACAGGTTTTATTTTGTCCCGTTCTTCCTGCAAACATGTCTTAAGATGTGCAACAGTACGGAGTCGTCGTTGTCACATGTTTCTTTGGTCCGGAGCGCACGGCGTCCATTTTTTCCAAAAAAGACCTGGAATTCTAATTCATCTGACCCTAATACATCTTTCCACTGTGTGATGGTCCATCCTAGATGCCTCCGAGCCCAGAGAAGTCGACGCCGCTTCTGGATATGGTTAACATAAGTGTTCTTTTTTGCACAGTAAAGTTTTAAGTAGCATTTGTGCATGTAACTCTGTATTGTAGTGCTTGACAAAGGTTTGCCAAAGTAATCCGTCACCCATGTGGTTATATCAGCTATTGTTGAGTGGCGGTTCTTGATGCAGTGCTGTCTGAGAGATCGAAGATCATGGGCGTTCAGCTTAAGCTTGCGCTCTTGGCCTTTACGCACTGAAATTCCTCCTGATTCCTTGAATCGTTTAATGATATTATGCACTGTAGAGGGAGAAATATGCAAATCCCTTCCAATCTTTCTTTGAGGCACATTGTTTTTAAATATTTCAAACTGGAGATCCTCTGATCATCTTTGCTCATTAAAGACTCAGCCTTTCCTGGATGCTGCTTTCGTACCAAACCATGATTACAATCACCTGTTGACATCACCTGTTTGTAATCACATCATTATTTAGTTTTTTCACCTCATTACTAGCCCTTAATTGCTTCCCAACTTTTTTGGAATGTGTTGCTGGCCTGAAATGAAGGAATGGAGGTGTATTAACAAATGAAATGAAGTTGAGCAGATAAAACATGAAATATCTTGGGTTCAAGTAAATGTAAGGAACACTGCATTTTTATTTTATTTGCATTTTCCATACTGTCCCAACCTTTTCTGATTTGGGGTTATAGAAGGAAAGTGCCCCTGTGCACAAATGTACATAAAGATATGGTTCGATGAGTTGGTTGTTGAGGAACTCCCTGTTGTAGAGGCCAGCACAAAGAACATGAAACATCATTTTTAAGCCAATCAATTGTGAGCCAGCCAACGAAAAGAGTGAGAAGAGTGAGGCAACTCCATATTAATGACCATGATTTTAAAATTAAATGTCAAATAAGCTTATAGTAATAATAGTTTATGCGTGGATGAAAAGCACCTATTAAATCAATCAATGTCAACCTGAATGCAATATGAACTTACTCAGGGCTATAAGGATGCCAGCCACAAACATTACCACGGCGAGAATGACCCCCGTGGTTCGAAGCGTCTCATAATCTAGGAGAAACAAGTATCAGTCAATGAATCTTGCTCAGGCAAAGTAAATTTGACACACAGCAAAATTCACCGATGTTGTAATCATGGTGCACTGGTAAAACTTGATCAAACAGAACTGGTGAAACAAATCAAAGTTTGTTTGTTTGTTAGGATTTTAAAATCATGTTTTACACTTTGGTTACATTCATGACAGGAACGGTAGTTACTCATTCAGGGCTCTAGACTAACTTTTTGCACTGGTTGCACTGGTGCGCCTAACTTTTTTTCTTAGGTGCACCAGCACAAAAGTTAGGTGCACCCAAATTTTCGACCGCATCGCATTTAACACCGCAGTTTTACAGGTTCACTTTTTTTTTTTAAATCACTGTCCACACAGGCAATATTGACTTGTAAATAACTAACAATCTGGTCAACATGGCCTTGTCTGATGATCTGTTTGCTACTGCCTGCCACTGAAAGGCAGTGGGGAGAGGGGGACACTCGGGCAGTGCATTTATCGCGGCATGTAATGTGTTTTATAGATGCATTGGGCTTTTTCAGCCTTTCAATTCGAAATGTATTAGAACCAGTCACAAATATACTATTGCCGGCCATGGTCTTCCCATGCTCTTTACAGTTAATATACTGTAGTAATTATACAGTTAATACAGTTAATTATAGTATTATAGACTAATTATAGCACACTTATAAAAATTATAAAAATAATAATAGAGTAAATGTGTATGTATGTGTGTATATCTATTTATGTGTGTGTGTATATTTAAAATTATATGTATATGTTTGTGTGTGTGTGTTAGAGTGTAATCTTAAATATTATCGGCTTTACTGAATCTTTTACACAGATTCCCAAAATCGCTTGCGGTGCACTCACTGCGTATTTTGACTACATGTATTGTAATATATTTTGGTCTTTTAGTTATTTTTATATTTTACTTAACGAAAATATTGTCGTGTTTTTACTTTCACTATCGCGGTACTTTACCGCTAGCATTAGCCCCTTGCTACTGTAGAGGGTCGGCTCACCTAGCCGCTGTCCGGTGGGGATGCTGCGGGTCTTTTGCTGTGCGGTGGTGGAGGTGTGGGAATAAACGCACACGACAGGGTCGAGTCACTTTAACTGTTTAGTCAGGACTTCAGTGAGCGTTACAACACTTTACACCGCCGAGCTCCAGAACCCGAACTTCCATTCTGGAGACATCCAGCGAGTCTCATATACAAAACTAAACTTACTGCAGAACATCCGCACGTGTATAAACCTGGTGCTGCATTCTGATTGGCTGAGCTGAATGTCGCTCACATATCACCGCTACAATATTGTCCCGCCCTTCACTATCTCTGATTGGTTTAGACCATGATATTGGCCTAATGTGTGTCTGTTGTTTTTTTTTTTCCCTCGGACGCCTGGTCGCACCGGTGCGACCTGAGATTTTTTTTAGTCGCACCATTGAGAAATTAGGTCGCATGTGCGACCAGCCCTGTCATTACACACAAGGTTCATCAGTTCACAAGATTATGTCGAACACAGTCATGGACAATTTAGTGTATCCAATTCACCTTACCTGCATGTCTTTGGACTGTGGGAGGAAACCAGAGCACCCGGAGTAACCCCACACAGACACGGGGAAAACATGCAAACTCCACACAGAAAGAACCCGGACAGCCCCACCTGGGGATCGAACCCAGGACCTTCTTGCTGTGAGGCGACAGTGCAACCCACTTAGCCACCGTGCTGCCCCAAATCAAAGTCAAAGCAATATAGAGCATGAATAATACAGGTCCAAGCTGACTTCTTGTTTGTGTTAACATTTCCTCATACCCTGCTTTCTTTAAATGCAAACATAATCCGGTACACGCTGACCGTATTCTGTGGTCAGCAATGTTTAGCTCAAGAAGAATCTTTCAACTGTTTAGTCCCTCCTATTGAACCTTATCTTTTAAAGGTTTTTATATAAATAAGCCATGTTTTATAAGAATAAGAAGATATACTTTATTTGTCATATATACATATACAATACAATGAAATTCTTTCTTCGCATATACCAGCTTGTTTGGAAGTTGGGGTCAGAGATCATACAGCACCCCTGGAGCAGACAGGGTTAAAGGCCTTGCTCAAGGACCCAACAGTGGCTACATAGCAGAGCCTGGATTTGAACCGCCAATCTTACGGTTAATAGCCCAAAGCTCTACCCACTAGGCTACCACTGTCCTCTTGTACAAGTTATCTTTATTCATTCATATATTTGTACTTTTCCTGGGGTTGCAGTGCAGGGCAAGCCACACTCACACTTCCGCTAACTTATTTGAATGTAGTAGAGGCAAATTAGCAGTTAGGAGGAAACTGGATAACCCAGTGGAATTCTATGCAAACTAGAGGTGAGAATCAAATATCGCTGAGCAACACCCACTCTTTTAGTGTTAACATGATTAAAAGCTAAGTAAAAAATATATTGTGCAGTGTTTTTTGTACTCAGTGCTTCTTTTCTATAATACTTACCATACTCAAAGGCACTTTGGTCATCCCTAAATGATTCTGTAAAGAGACATAGAACAGCACACATTTAAGAGCTCATGAGGGGGAAACATGAAATCATTGCAGTAGTAAAATTTTAGGTTTAATAATGTTAGGAAATGCAGCCATTTTTACCTAACTTTATGCAGATTTGGGTTTAGGAATTTATTAAATTGGGTTTCTGCTTTACAAAGAACACTTTTTGTTGTTGTTGTTGTTGTTGTTTATGCATTTTCTCCCCTTTTTCTCCAGACTTTTTAGCGCATCCTACTGCCTGATTGTGTCATGCTTCCTCTCCACTAATGCTGGCCCCAGCTCTGACTGAGGAGAACGAAGCTAACCCACGCCTCCTCCGACATGTGGGCAGCAGCCGTATGCATTTTGTCACCTACACTAGATGAGATCAGCTGTGGATAAGCACTGTGTACGGAGAGACACACCCTGATCAACGCATTCCTTCCCCGCCCCTGTGCAGGTGCCATCAACCAGTCAGCAGAGGTCGTAGTTGCATCAGTCATGAGAGAGACCCTATCCGGCTTGATGCCCCAGCCCTATATGAAAAACAGGTCGATCGTTGTTCACGTGGTTGCTCAGCCCAGCCGGCAGCTCTGGTGTGCTAGAGTGTGTTTTTACTGCTGCGCCACCTAAGCGGCCTTTACAGAAAACACTTAATGAATCATAATTTAAAAAGATAGAGGAGAATTCCTAATGGGTAAACTACAAACCCAGTTCCAAAATTGTTTGTACTGTAGGTAAAATGTAATTTACATGCATTTATGCCTGCACCACGTTACAAAAAAGTTGGGACTGGTAAGTGTGCTGAATAATCAAAAACACCTGTGTACCAGGGCATTGAGGTTGCATTAAAAATGCATTGTGTACAAACAAGTATAGGTTTACCACTAAGCAAATACAGTATATTTGTATGAGAATAGGTTAACAGTTGGATTTTACTAACTACAGTCCATAAAATTATACCAAGATTCAGAGAATCCAATGTTAAATTAAGTTAAAGCTAAAAAAAGAATAATTAATGTCTATATGTCTTTGCTTTCTGAGACAACACTGCATGTTTCTGTAATGCATATAAAAACATTGGCTTGAAATACTTTAGAAAACCATTGTCAGTTAACCACACCCACAGCCAGCAAAGATACATTTAGGTACCTCCATTTTTAAGAAAGCAGCTGCAATTGTATTACAAAATTGGGATAGTGCCCAATAGCATGCTGTGATGTATGGTAAGTGGATGTCAAGCAAAGTAAATTTTGCAACTGAGCATCAGCCAACAAAGCAGGGCTTTCTTCCAATATGTGGCATTGTTAATGTTGCTATGTCTGTTTTTTCAAATAAATAAACCATGCTGAGTCAGTGAAAAAAGCTATTCACTATACTTTTATAAGAAGAAGAAGAAAAAAGCAATAAGCAAAAGTGACATCAATCATAGACACAGCTTAAGTGTTGTAAAGCTATGTTTAACTCTAAAGCCCTCAGTATAACTAACTATATGGTTTAAAGGATATCATTGGTCTGGCTAAGCTATTTTTTAAAACATTGCACAATTATTCATTTCTTATCTACTAAACTAGTAAAACCCATCTTGTTTTATATGTAAGACAATTTTATTGACATTGTTAAACATTTTGTATTAACAGTTTTTTTTTTCATTTAAAAGATTTTAAAATACAGTGCAAGTTTAAAAGCAGTAGTCTTTCTTCAAAAAGACAATATATTGTATGTAGTCATTTCAGATAAATTGTAAGCTTCCAGTATAGCTAATTACATTGCGATGAATGGCTAATTTGAGTTTGTTCAGTTATTTGTTTTTTTAGTTAATATAACGTTATTCATGTACCTAATCTTGTAAGGCAACATAGCCCATCTTGTTCAATTAATTGGGGCGGCACTGAGGCTCGCTGGGTAGCACTGTCGCCTCACAGCAAGAAGGTCCAGGGTTCGATCCCCAGGTGGGGTGGTCCGGGTCCTTTCTGTGTGGATTTGCATGTTCCCCCCATGTCTGTGTGGGTTTCCTCTGGGTGCTCCGGTTTCCTCCCACAGTCCAAAGACATGCAAGTGAGGTGAATTTGAGATACAAAATTGTCACAATTATAAACTTGTGAACTGATGAATCTTGTGTAACGAGTAACAACCTGTTCTGTCATTAATGTAACCAAAGTGTGTACATTTTTTAATTGTATTTATTAGGATTTTAACATCATGTTTTACACACTTTTGGTTACATTCATGACTAACAAGATTCATCAGTTCAAGGTTTTAATATCAAACACAGCCATGGACAATTTTGTATTTCCAATTCACCTCACTTGCATGTCTTTGGACTGTGGGAGGAAACCGGAGCTCCTGGAGGAAACCCACACAGACATGGGGAGAACATGCAAACTCCACACAGAAAGGACCCGGACCCGCCACCCCCAAGTGTGTACAACATGATGTTAAAATCATTATAAATAAATAAATGTTCAATTAATTTTTAAGAACTTGTTAGCTTATGTTGCCTTACAAGATTAGTTAATTGATTAATTGTTGAGCAACATTTTTATAGAAGTTATTAGCTAAATTATGTACATAATTTTCAATCATTTAAAATTTTATATATACAATAGTTTTATAAAATATATAAAATACCTTTATAAAAAATTATAACCTAATAAAAAAATCAGTACTTTGTATTTAATAATTCTGCATGTAATTGTAAACAAAAATCCCAACAAACTGTTATCTGGTAGTTCTGACGCCTACCAGCAGTTTTAGTATTGATCAGCTGCAGTGCAGGAATATGAACTCAGCGAAAAGTGCAGAAGTGTGCAGGTCTGCAAACCAAACGGGCGCATGCGCAGTGATTTCGTTCTGCATAAACTTATCAGCCTATAACTTAAAGTATGCTTTTATATAAAAAAAAACAATACATTTAAACATAAACAATAAATTTTAAAGCAAATTGTTTATATGTTGCTGATTTAAACCTGGTATGCTGGATTAACTGGTAAATGAGCAGCTTCACCATTATCACTGCAGTGGGAGAAAGAATGGCACCAGCAAAAAAAATAATAATAATAATAGTAAAATAAAAAAGCTCGTCTGGGTTGTTTTTGTAGCAGTGGAACTAGTCTAATACTGTAGTTATTAAGTCTCTTAATCATCTAAATTGCTTTAAAGCTTTAATTGGGTGTTTTTTTACTGTGGTTACTAATAGTTGAATCTAATCCAAACTTACACTTATACATGCACATGCAAAATACAAAATATGCAATAAGAGTTTTATAGGTTATCATCAAGAAAACTTTTGTTAGGGTGTATTTGTTTAAATTCTGCAATAAGATTTTCGTTAAATTTCTGCTATTATAAATTATTCAATATGCAATTTATTCTATACATAAGCACAAACAAATGCAAAACATAATTTATATTGCATGCATTTAAATTAGTTGAATAATTTATATATACCTCCTGTAGTGGCCATGTCTGCAGTGCTGGACCTGGGCTGGGTTTTCTACCTTCTTTCTTTCCTTCCAGGCTTTGTGTAGAAAAGCGCAGTGATCGGCAACATCTACTGGTTTTGCATGGTGGGCTAACCCTATACCTGTATTCCAAACGACTTACTACTCGACGTAAAGTGCACTCGGTAGGGTGTAAAAGTCCGCATTTAACACCATATATAGTGCAGTAATTAAGGGAGAGAGAAGACGTTTGGGTTCCAGCTCACAGCTTTACTGCGCCCTCTAGAGACACATTCAACTGCCGCATTGCTACTGTTTGATCGAATGGTTTCAATTTTCCTTGGTATTCTATTAGATTTTGATCAATAAGCAATGAATTCTTCTCCAATAGTGAGCAAACAGGTTTTTAAAATACCAAAAATGCCAAAGGTGCTGTTGTTATTTGGAGTATTTGTAAATCTCATCGCATTTTTGAATAATGGGTGGGCAGACTGGTCTGGATGGGTATGTGGATACAGGAACATTAGACTATAATAATTTGTTTAAAACAATTTATTCATTTTCTTCAAATAAATTAACATTTATAAGCTATTTTATGTTGTGCTAATTAACCACCAAAAGAAAACTAAGTAAATTATTTCAAAAAATGATTTTTTTTTAACAAATCTATGTGTTACAATTATTTCCCCCACCCCCAATAAACTACTTTGTGCAACATACCTTTTGCCAACACAAGCACTGAGCTTTTTTCTAAAATGGTAAAAGGGTGCAAACCAAGGAATCTTACAGAAATTCCAAAATTCACTGTTTCTTCAGATCTTTTGTGCTCCCAGGTCCTCTCTTAAAGACAGCCTATCTCACAAATTTTTAGTTGACATCAGGTCAAATGACTGAGATAATGGCAGACAAGTCTGAATCATTATCCTGTCTGATGATTTAACCATGACCTCAGTTTAGTTGGTTGGCAAAAGCAGACAGATTGTTATTTATAATCTCCTAGTACGTCATGGAAAAACAGACTGCGCCCAGGGGCCCTTGAGGTCAGGGGGCCCCGGGGGGACCCTGGCCCAAAACATTTTGCGATGCCTATCAACATTTATGATACAATATATTTTTATTTCCGAGGGCCCTCCATTTTAAGGATCCTCTGACTATTAGGGACTTTGACCCCAGGGCCTCTTGGGGGCCCTAGCCATGCTTTTGGGGCCCCTAGCCATGCTTTTGGGCCCTAGCCATGCTTTTGGGCCCCTTATGAAAATGGATGAGGCGTTGTGGCACTGCTCTGACTTCGACTTCTGTCTATTAGGGGTCCTAGGAAAGAGGGGGGCATATTTTTAGAGGGCCCTGGTTATGAGAGCCCCTACCAGGGGGCCCTAGAGAAGAGCAGGGCACACCATTAGAGGGCCCTTGATCATGAGGGCCCCTGCTATGGGCCCTTGACTTCCATAGAAGTCGTTTACCATGGCTCCTTGACTTTCTAGGGACCTACAAATTGCCAGGCAAGCTACCATATTTCATAACAGACGTTTTGTTGCAAATATGTGATTCAGGCCCTTACTTAATGTTTCTGAATTTGTATTGTTTCAAAATTATTATGTTCAATTTCTCTTAAGCACAGAGACACAAATTAATTTAGCAATTTTGCAATTATTTAAATTTAAGACAAGCAATTTGTCTGATGAATGCTATCTTTGACACCGATTAAATTGAGTGAATTTGGCCAAGGGTGTGATTTCACTTATGTGAAAACAACAAGCCATTTGACTAGTTTTATGTTTCCCCTTTAATAAACAGCAGTAAAGAGACCAGTGGTCACTCTAGCTCTAGTCTTTGAGGTGTTTGAAGGGGCAGCTTTAAATGTCACCACTGCTGTCTCCCAAGAGTACAGGCATGACCTCCAGCGTACAAAGAAACGCAAAATTATGTCTGACGATAGTGCAGAGCCAGGTGTAGCATTTAACGGAAAGGACAAGTTTCGGATCGAAACTTTCAATGTTGTCATTGACAAACTTGTGTCCTGTCTCGACCACCGTTTGAGTTTGAAATTTGCCCAGGGGCCCAGACTATCCTTAATCCGTTCTTGCGACTAGGCATAACATTATGGCCACTGACAGGTAAAGTAAATAACTTGGCCTTCAAATTCCCCAGATCTCAATCCAATCGAGTGTCAGTGGGATGTGCTGGACAAACAAGTCCAATCCATGGAGGCCCCACCTCACAACTTACAGGAGTTAAAGGATTTGCTTCTAACTCTTGGTGCCAGATACCACAGCACACCTTCAGGGGTCTAGTGGAGTCCATGCCTCGGCGGGTCAAGGCTGTTTTGGCAGCAAAAGTGGGACCAACATAATATTAGGAAGGTGGTGTGATGCCTGATCGGTGTATTTACACACGCGCACTCATAATTAAGGAGACTTTGGTTTCTCCAATTAACCTGACTGCATGTCGGGAATGTAATGTTTATTTGTGTGTATTTTGACAGGACAGTAAGAAGAATACACAGTATGTGCTTAAAGCAATGTACATTTTGTGTAAAACACATTTCTTTAAATATACTTATTCCTAAATTCCTCTTTGTGTGCCCCTTAATGCCTTGTTAATGTGTCCTCTGATTGTATCCATCCATCCTGTTGTTGTAGTCTTCTCCTTGCTTCATTTACAACTTTTTCAAGCCTACGTGTTTTTTCTGGTGACTAAGTTCCTTTCATAATACAGTGTTTGTTCCTTTCATAATAAGTGCAAAATAAAAAAAACTTTGGTTTGATTATCTGGCATTTAAAAAAGAAAGTAAGGATTGATTTTGTTAAGGATTCATTTGTGTATTTTTGCTGTCTAAGGAATCTTAAAAGTTTGTGCGAACTTCGAAGTTTAAGCAATATTGCTCAGGTGGCACAGCGGTAAAAACACATGCTGCAACCATACTGGGATCTCGAATACATCGTATGTAATCTCAGCTCTGCCTTGCTGGCTGAAGGTTGAGCGGCCACATGAACAACGACTGGCCGGTTGTTCAGATGGGTGGGACTAAGCTGGATATGGGTCTCTCTGTCAGACTGGTGCAATTACGACCTCTGCTGGCTGATTAGAGGTGCCTGCACCGAGATGGGGAAGGAGTGCTCTTAGGGTGTGTCTCTGTACACAACGCTAGGTGGCACAACACTCGTCAATGTGTGGGTGATAAGATGCATGCGGCTTGCTGCCCACGTGTCGGAGGGGGCGTGGGTTAGCTTCGATCTCCTCGGTCAGAGCAGGGATCGGCATAGGCAGAGAGGAAGCACGATGCAATTGGGCAACTGAACGTGCTAAAGGGGGAGAAAAAGAGGAGAAACTGCATAATAAAAAAAAAAAAGTTTAACCAATATTTACAAGGTTGCTAGTTCAAGCCACACATGTTGCCAGTGTTGGGTTCCTGAGCATGGCCTTTAACCCAGAATTGCTGGGATGGTATTTGGCAAAAATGTAAATGTAAGGTGGATTCAAGCAATACAAAAATATTTCCTGAGCATACAAATGCTCTATTGGCTGAATGTGTTGAAAGTCACCTGAAACACACTCCAAAATTCTGTAGAAAGCCATTTCAAAAGACTGGACTGGCTTTGCAATGGGATGACCAAGAAGTCCATGGATAGGTGTTTACATACTTTTAGCCATATGATGCAGGTTATACATGAAGCAATGCCTCAGTTTCTTTCTTAAAACTGATGTTATTTGAAAATATTTTGGGTGCAAAATGTAAATTAATGATGAGTACATTTGATTAAAAGATGAGAGTGATATAGCAGTGCTCAGCTCACTAAAACTTAAGAATCCTTTTAGGCATAGCCCTTCTGCTTGGCACCATTCCTACGCATGCGCACTACAGACGAAAGACAAAGCAGTGCTACATTCCCAGACTCAACCGCATTCCCATGCCAAGCAATGAGGACCTGCCCTGCATGCCAACAAGCACCCGAAAATTTTCCACTGTTCCTCACAGACAACAACAAATTACCTAAATAAGAAATTGTTTCATAGTAAGTTATGATATAAAAGGCCATAAAGCCACATGCGACAGTGTGCTGAACTTAAAGGTCTAGTTTCAAAAGGTTCAAATCTGAATGCTTTCAATACACAATAATAGCGAGGTGCTGTGAGGGGGACTGATGGTTTTGCTGAAGGGACTGCAGCCCCCTCTAGTGGAATGTACAGTCAAAAACATTTCTACATTTCACCTCAGTAGAGTATAAACACAATGGTCAAAACAAATGGTTGACCAGCTGGAATGTCAGCTTATATTAATAAAAGATCGTCAGCATATGGCATGTTTTTATTAAAAATTCTTCTGCCAAAAAGGTTTTATTTAAGTTAGGTTTGAATTCATTATAGCTGGCAGTAATCAATCTTGTGTGTCTAGTCTAACACCCCTTTTCTACTGCACAGTACCCTATGGTACGGTACTTTTCAAATCTGTAAGCTCGAATTCAATGGCCGTTTCCATTGCCAGATGACCCATACTGTAGCTAAGTACCTGTGCTAAATCTGGTTACCCTTTTTGTTTATTGGGATTGTAACGTGATGTTTCACACTTTGGTTACATTCATGACAGGAACGGTAGTTACTCATTACACAAGATTCATCAGTTCACAAGGTTACATCAAACACAGTCATGGACAATTTTGTATCTCTAGTTTACCTCACTTGCATGTCTTTGGACTGTGGGAGGAAACCGACGCAGACAAGGGGAAAACATGCAAACTCCACACAGAAAGGACCCGGACCTTCTTGCTGTGAGGCGACAGTGCAGGGCCCACTTAGCCAGCATATGGATGCGGGCCATATAGGCAGAACAAGAATTCATTGGTCAAAGAGAATCGCAGCAGAAGCTAAATTTAAAACTGCAATAGATTTAAATAAATTAGTTTAATAAAAAACACCTCTAAAACTGCTGTGGGCAAACAAAAATCATCCTGTTGTTGCTACTGCTATTGTTTACAGTCAATGTGTAGTATTTGCTTTCATCGACTGGTGGATGTGGCCGTTTAAGCCTCAATTTCAGTGAATCCCTTTTACTTTCACGAGTACCCTTTGTGCAGCTGGAAACAGACAATAGCACATTAGGTGCAGTATGGCACAGTTGGGTAACTAAGGGGGCAATTACTTTTTTCACATTTCATTGCACATTTACTTTTTGCACAAAGGTAAAATAAAAAAAAAAAAAATCAACAAAAAAAAAATCAACCCTCCAATGAACCACTCAGCACTGCAAGGACACCAACTTGGTAGTAAAACAGAAGTGTATTGTGTTTGTGTAAGAAGATTTTTTACACCTTGATGTCAATGCTTACAGGAGAATGATACACCAATCAAACAACTAAACCCAACAGTTTTAAGATCAGAATGTGTCCACTGATAAAACACTAGAGGATTAAACATGAGCACATACTGTGCATAATAGCAAATACAGTGGGTTCAGAAAGTATTTAGTCAGCCACTGATTGTGCAAGTTCTCCTACTTAGAAAGATGAGAGAGGTCTTTTCATCATAGGTACACTTCAACTATGAGAGACAAAATGAGAAAAAAAATTCCAAGAAATCACATTGTAGGATTTTTAAAGAATTTATTTGTAAATTATGGTGGAAAATAAGTATTTGGTCAATAACAAACAAGCAAGATTTCTGGCTCTCAGACCTGTAACAACTTCTTTAAGAAGCTCTTCTGTCCTCCACTCGTTACCTGTATTAATGGCACCTGTTTGACCTCGTTATCTGTATAAAAGACACCTGTCCACAGCCTCAAACAGTCAGACTCCAAACTCAACCATGGCCAAGACCAAAGAGCTGTTGAAGGACACCAGGAAGAAAATTGTAGACCTGCACCAGGCTGGGAAGAGTAAATCTACAATAGGCAAGCAGGTTGGTGTGAATAAATCAACTGTGGGAGCAACTGTAAGAAAATGGAAGACATACAAGACCATTGATAATCTCCCTGGGGGTCAAGATCTCATCCCGTGGGGTCAAAATGATCATGAGAACGGTGAGCAAAAATCTCAGAACTACAAAGAGGGACCTGATGAATGACCTGCAGAGAGCTGGGACCAAAGTACAAAGGCTACCATCAGTAACACACTACGCAGAGAGGGACTCAAATCCTGCAGTGCCAGGCATGTCCCCCTGCTTAAGCCAGTACGTGTCCAGGCCCGTCTGAAGTTTGCCAGAGAGCATATGGATGATCCAGAAGAGGATTGGGAGAATATCATGTGGTCAGATGAAACCAAAATGAAAATTTTTGGTAAAAACTCAACTCGTCGTGTTTGGAGGAAGAAGAAAAACGCAAGAACACCATACCTACTGTGAAGCATGGGGGTGGAAACATCATGCTTTGGGGCTGTTTTTCTGCAAAGGGGACAGGACGACTGATCCGTGTTAAGGGAAGAATGAACTGGGCCATGTATTGTGAGATTTTAAGCCAAAACCTCCTTCCATCAGTGAGAGCATTGAAGATGGAACGTGGCTGGGTCTTCCAGCATGACAATGATCCCAAATACACCGCTCGGGCAACGAAGGAGTGGCTCCGTAAAAAGCATTTCAAGGTCCTGGTGTGGCCTAGCCAGTCTCCAGACCTCAACCCCATAGAAAATTTGTGGAGTCCGTGTTGCCCAGCGACAGCCCCAAAACATCACTGCTCTAGAGGAGATCTGCATGGAGGAATGGGCCAAAATACCAGCTACAGTGTATGCAAACCTGGTGAAGACTTACAGGAAACGTTTGACCTCTGTCATTGCCAACAAAGGTTATGTTACCAAGTATTGAGTTGATTTTTTGTTATTGACCAAATACTTATTTTCCACCATAATTTACAAAAAAATTCTTTAAAAATCCTACAATGTGATTTCCTGGATTTTTTTTTCTCATTTTGTCTCTCATAGTTGAAGTGTACCTATGATGAAAATTACAGACCTCTCTCATCTTTATAAGTAGGAGAACCTGCACAATCAGTGGCTGACTAAATACTTTTTGACCCCACTGTAGCTCCAGTCTATCTGTCCACCTACATACAGTGAGCGCCAGTCAGTTTAAACAGTATTTAAAAATCACATCTTCTGTACCTCATACACTCATACAAACCAGAACACCACACATTGCCATGTTATTACCATGTTAGTATCATTAAATTGCTGGAAATGGTCCCCCACTAGAATATTATGTGGTCAGTGGGAGTCAGGAAAATGGCAACATGTGTGGTAGGTGTAGGTTATAAAATAATTAATAAATACATGTACTATATCGATGCACTTAATAAAGTGCTAGGCAAGTGTAGATAAAAACACAACCAAATCCCTCACCCCTGGTTCTCCCACCAGGAACATTTCAGACGAGCAGAAACACTAAAACCTCGGCGTAGTCCATCAAAATCAATTTTATTTGTTAGAAAAACAGTCATGTGAAATTTTAACCTAATGAATAAGCGTAACAGAAAGTCTTGAAAACAATGTAAAGGATTTACAAAAATGTATAAAATGCTACAATTTAAAGAAAAAGACGCCTTAACATTCAAAGCAGATTACAGGAGTCATGATGTTCATAATGTGTTTAAATGTATTCCTAACAATCACCAGAATACAAATCATCTACAGTCCCTAATACATAATGTAAAATATATCCTGGTGATCAGCTAATAAAGTATCTATCAGGTATTTGAGTGTAAGAAATGGCAGTGTCTAATAGTAAAAGCAGATTTAAGACATCTGGATTTCTTTAAAACGTTCAGCTGTCTCCAGTACTGCAGCTTCTCCTGGTAGTAACGACTGACGTCACACACAAAGAAAATATAATTAAAAGCAAATAATCACTAAAACATGTAAAAAAAAAATCAAAAAAAAGAAGAAGCAAATCAAGCCCTTATTAAATGCTAAAAAAATATTCTCACCTCAAGCTGCTTCAGTTTCAGATCCCACTGGCCTTGAGCGGTAAAAACAAACACAGTCTTAATACAGACTAACTAATCAAAAAAGAAAGAATAATACACATGTCATGTTTAAGTCTTAATCATCATTTCCTCACCTTAAGCAGCATGGCCTCCTCTGCAGCGACACTTTCGGCCTACAGGAAACATAATAAAGTCAGAGTAGTGCTAATCAATAAAATATGAAGCACTTGTAAGAGAATTATTGGCACTCCTGTGTTTAATGCTTTGTACAACCTTCTTCTGCCAATAAAACGGCACTTAGTCTTCTCCTAGAATGTCTTATAAGGTTGGAAAATACAGAGCAAGGAATGTCAGACCATTCCACTTCACAGAATCTCTCCAGATCATCCAGGGTCCTAGATCCCCTTTTGTGCAATCTCCTCTTTAGCTCACCCCACACGTCTTATATGTAGTGTTTAATAATGGGACCGAGATGGCCATGGCAAAAGCTATGTCCAGATCAACATTTTGCTGTTATGTCTGGGTATATGTTTTTAATAATTTTCTTGCTGGAAGACTCATAGACAACCCATTTTTAGTTTCTTGGCAGAGGCAGAGAGATTTAAATGTAAAATTTCCTGGCATTTCATGATGCCATGTTCCCTAACAAGGTTTTCAGGACCGGAAACTGCGAAAAGCAAATTTTTTTCTGTTCGATCTTATCATAGAAATTGGATCCAGTCAAAGTCCCGGTAGTAGTGTTTAGCTAACTCCAGGTTACTTACTTTTGTGGTTAGATGACAGGAGTGGCTTTTCCTGGCAAGTCTTTAAAATAATCTGTTGTTATGGAGGTGGCATCTGACCCAGCTTTGGATACTTGATGACCCCAAGATGATCTTTCCTACCATACTTGGGTCCTTGTCCAGACTAGTTTGTAACAGTCCAGATTGATTGGAATTTTTCCTGGATGGATGGATACTTTATTCATCCCTAGGGACAATTTTCATCCTTTTTCTGCTAGGTATATCATTGGTACATACTGTACCTCATTTGTACATAAAGTAGTTCCATATATACAGTATACATCTGTTTACCATGTTTTATATATATATTCCTCTATCATGTCCATAGCACCTTAATCTGTATCACTTTAACCTGCATAGCACCTTAATCTTAATCTGCACCTTAATCTGTATATTGTTTTTAGATGTATATCTGGTTTATAGTACATTCAATAATATATTCAACTTCATATATCTTGTTCATACCACTGCTATTTACCCACTGTAAATAATGTATATCATAGATACTGTATATCCTGCACTTTCTGCTTATTGCACTTCTGGTTAGATGCTAAACTGCATTTCATTGCCTTGTACTTGCACATGTGTAATGACAATAAAGTTGAATCTTATCTAATCTAATTTCTGAAAGAGAGCCCTCTTCAAACCTGAAGCAGTTCTCTCAGTGATATTGTTTGTTTATTAGGATTTTAACGTCATGTATTACACTTTTTTGGTTACATTCATGACAGGAACGGTAGTTTACCTTCACACAAGGTCCATCAGTTCACAAGGTTATATCGAACGCAGTCATGGACAATTTAGTATCTCCAGTTTACCTCACTTGCATGTCTTTGGATTGTGGGAGGAAACCGGAGCTCCCGGAGTAAACCCACGCAGACACGGGGAGAACATGCAAACTCCACACAGAAAGGACTGCCCCACCTGGGGATTGAACCCAGGACCTTCTTGCGGTGAGGCGACAGTGCTACCCACTTAGCCACCGTGCCGCCCCTCAGTGATATAACTGTAGATATGCACATTTTCAGGTGAGCAGCTATTTTTATATTTCATTTTCATTTTTCATTGTTAGCATTTAGCAGACGCTTTTATCCAAAGCGACTTACAGTACAGTTACAGTATACAATCTGAGCAATTGAGGGTTAAGGGCCTTGCTTAAGGGCCCAACAGCAGCAACCTGGCTGTGGTGGGGCTTGAACCAGCGACCTTCTGATTACTAGTCCAGTACACTAACCACTAGGCTACGGCTTATATCCATTCTCTTCTTCCACGTATTTTTTGGAATGCCAATATTTGTGGCACATGTAGTTTTGTTAAAATAATCATTTATTGACAAGGATGTTTCAAAATAAACATACTTCAATGAAAGGTTGGATTTTTCCAATGAAGCGTATTCAGCAAAAGATAATTTAATTAAAATCCTCTTTTACTCATTCTACCAGGGGTGGCAATAATTGTGGAGGGGACTGTAAATAAGTTAAAAAGGAGCAAAATATTTAAACATCTAATGCAAGCATGTTGCGCATCCCACCCAAAAACCATTGGTTTTAAGTTGGCCGCATTAACAGCTTCCATTCTTTTAGGAAGGCTTGGGAATTTGGGTCATTTAGTTACAAACACATTTAAAGACGCATGTCAGACAATAAGGCCTGACTCACAATCAAAGATTCCATTTATCCCCATGGCATTAGTTTTGGTTAGGGTAAAGGCTCAATGCAGGTCATTAAAGTTCCTCCATACAACTTAAACCAGTTCTTTGTAGAACTTTTGCCACATAGGTAAAAGCATGTCATTTATTTTATATAACTGATTATTGATTTAGCAAAATCCAATTAATAAAGACTTCCTATTCACCATCATTTCCAACTGAAGATATCAACTCCAGCACTGGAGTGTGTTGCACACAATACTCACTGACTATAATGAAGATCCCCAGAAAGAAAAGCACAGCGGCGATGACCAACCCGCCGATCCGCACCGATTCATAGTCTGAAAGAAACAGACAAAGGAATAAGTTAATAAGGCATGTCCAGACAAAAGTCAGTATGACTTTCCTGTCAGTCTGACTTCCCTTGGCACTGCACACATCACAAACTATTTTGGGGAGACTGTCCTGAAGTTTTATGAAGTAATCTTCTAGTATATTACACCAGGGTTCTTTTAACACTTCCCAGATGACTTCTTTGAGTTTCTTTTATTTCTTTTTCTGGCCAGGTAATCCCATAATGCCTCTATACTATTAAAGTCTGGACTCTGTGAAGGCCAGTTTATGACTGTTTTAACAGCTGTTTTTCTCTCCAGTATTATGATTTCACTGTAGTGCAGTGTGCTTGGGATCGTTATCATGCTAAAAAATAAAACAATTACTAATTAGGCTGTCAACAACTGGACCAATTTCACCCTGCCCTTTAACCCTTCCATAAAGTGGTTTCTTGGCTACCACCCATCGGGGGGAAAAAAAGACCGTTTCTGATCAAGCTTCTTCGGACTGTAGAAGGGAGTATCTACATATTCCAGTTGTATTGTAATAAAGATATATGAGAAATAATTATACAGTATATGGTAATTATACAATTGCTAAAACAACAAATCTGACTTTTGCAGAGTACTGTATTTTGATCATATCCAGCACTGCAAAGGAACCTGCACTAACCAGATAATATTTGGGTGGAGGCCCTGCTCAGAACTGCAACAAAACTAACATAGTAATGACAAGTGGCTGTGTAGTGTGAAGGAGTAGGAGTGTAAGAGAAAAAAATAATGCTGCATTCAAAAATATAAAGCAACCAGCATTTTGTGATTACTGTCCTTTGATAAAAAGCTAATGAAGGATTAACAAGTTGTGTGCATGAAAAAAGAAAGTGGCTATTGAGTCTAACTGTTGCTGCTGAATTTATGCACTAATACCAGTACCACAAGGCTAAAAATAATCGACCCAAATAATACAAAAACGATGGAAGGGTGGATGGATTGATTGATATCCTCTAGGGGAAATATAGAATTGTACACACAGGAGGCACATCTACTTGTACATACTACATATACACTGATCAGCCATAACATTAAAACCACCTCCTTGTTTTTACACTCACTGTCCATTTTTTAGCTCCACTTACCATAAAGAGACACTTGTAGTTCTACAATTACTGACTGTAGTCCATCTGTTTTTCTACATACCTTTTTAGCCTGCTTTCACCCTGTTCTTCAAATGGTCAGGACCCCCACAGGACCACCACAGAGCAGGTATTATTTAGGTGATGGATCATTCTCAGCACTGAAGTGACAATGACATGGTGGTGTGTTAGTGTGTGCTGTGCTGGTATGAGTGGATCAGACACAGCAGCGCTGCTGGAGTTTTTAAATAGCGTGTCCACTCTATTAGACACTCCAACCTAGTTGGTCCACCTTGTAGATGTAAAGTCAGAGACGATCGCTCATCTATTGCTGCTGTTTGAGTTGGTCATCTTCTAGACCTTCATCAGTGGTCACAGGGCGCTGCCCACATGGCGCTGTTGGCTGGATATATTTTTGGTTGGTGGACTATTCTCAGTCCAGCAGTGACAGTGAGATGTTTAAAAACTCCAGCAGAGCTGCTGTGTCTTATCCACTCATACCAGCACAACACACACTAACACACCACCACCATCATGTCAGTGTCACTGCAGTGCTGAGAATGATCCACCACCCAAATAATACCTACTCTGTGGTGGTCCTGGGAGAGTCCTGACTATTGAAGAACAGCATGAAAAAGGGCTAACAAAGCATGCAGAGAAACAGATGGACTACTGTCAGTAATGGACTACTGGGACAGTGGTAGCCTAGTGGGTAGAGCTTTAGGCTATCAACCGGAAGATTGGTGGTTCAAATCCAGGCTCTGCTATGCAGCCATTGTTGGGTCCTTGAGCAAGACCCTTAACCCTGTCTGCTCCAGGGGCGCTGTAAGATGGCTGACCCTGCACTCTGACCCCAACTTCCAAACAAGCTGGGATATACGAAGAAAGAATTTCATTGTACTGTACACCTGCATATGTATATATGACAAAGTATATCTTCTTCTTCTTCTTCTTCTTCTTCTTCTTCTTCTTAATTGTAGAACTACAAAGTAGGAATGTCCCGATCACGTTTTTTTGTTCCCAATCCCGATCATTAATTTTGATCCCGATCCGATACCGAGTCTCAAACCGATACTTGTATTCTCTAGATATTGTCTAGATAAGAACTAGATAATACTGTTCACACAGTGCACACTTCAAGTACATTACAGTTATTCAAATTAATCCAATGTATATGTTTAACAACTGAATAGCTCTGCAGTGCTGTAGGAAAAAAATTGCCTGCATCCAAGCTATTGCTTAATGTTCTTTTATTTTTACAAAATATAAGTAAACAAACTTAGTGCAGCATTGTAGCAGTGAAACTAGAACACTGGTAGTAATTGTAGATCGTTTGGTTAAATGATATCTGATTTGTTTCTTATGAGCCACCGTACTTGTATGCGTGTTGTAACTGTAACAAACGTTTCTGTGGTTGTATTGTGACAATGGTTTGATGGACGTTTCTACGCGAAGTGTGTTTTGACCCTTTGGGGCTTCCATAGTGCATGAAATAGCGTGCTTGGCTAATGCGATGACTCTAGCTGTCCGCTATTCGGTACCGTAACAGAAGAAATTAATAAAGTGTTATGCTCCCGACAATTAGTGAATATACCGTGTATTTATTTATTTATTAAGCAAGTGCATCACTACGACACTCGGTTACATAACTAAGCCAATCAGAGTGCTTGATACGGAGATGTCGTTCAGTCTTGTAACACGTAAACTCGTAAAAGCTGTATGTTATGGTCCTGAAGTTTTCATACTCGAATTAAAAGTTATTGTTTTGAAAACAGGAGTGATCCTTGTCTCACACACCATATAAATAGTACAGTAATGAACGCAGCTCTGCTACTACCGCCTCGTGAAACGCTCGCATTGCAGACATTACACCGCTGTTGGACTCGTTTCACTTTCCAATTTAAAGTATTTCCACACAGCGGACATGCTGACGTAAAACAAAGGATCGGGCTTAGGATCGGCCTTAGTAAAGCCGATACCGATCAGTTAAAAAATGTCTTGATCGGGCCCGATTCCGATCTTTGAGATCAGATCGGGACATCCCTACTACAAAGTGCTTCTATATGGTAAGTGGCGCTGATAAAATGGACAGTGAGTGTAGAAACAAGGAGGTGGTTTTAATGTTATGGCTGTTCGGTGTATTTACACAGTGCAAAGGACATCACTGCAAAAGAAAACTACACTAGGGATGCACATTTTGCCAATTTCTAACCTCAAGCTTCCCGTCAAAATATAAAACACATCACGATATGTTGAGTTTCATATCAACGAAGTAAACGTGGCAGTAATACAGAACAGCAAAATGAACACGAACACTCGTAAGCAAAACCAGTTTAGAATTCAGAATGTAGATTTTTAACAGCCAGTAGCCAACAGTTTATTCATTACAAACACTAATTAAACATGCTAATCAATAATAGAGATGCAGCTATTACATTAAAGCTTATCCAGACAACATGCGAGTAGTTATGATGAGTTTTACAGTGTATCACAAAAGTGAGTACACCCCTCACATTTCTGCAGATATTTAAGTATATCTTTTCATGGGACAACACTGACAAAATGACACTTTGACACAATGAAAAGTAGTCTGTGTGCAGCTTATATAACAGTGTAAATTTATTCTTCCCTCAAAATAACTCAATATACAGCCATTAATGTCTAAACCACCGGCAACAAAAGTGAGTACACCCCTTAGTGAAAGTTCCTGAAGTGTCAATATTTTGTGTGGCCACCATTATTTCCCAGAACTGCCTTAACTCTCCTTGGCATGGAGTTTACCAGAGCTTCACAGGTTGCCACTGGAATGCTTTTCCACTCCTCCATGACGACATCACGGAGCCGGCGGATATTCGAGACTTTGCGTTCCTCTACCTTCCGCTTGAGGATGCCCCAAAGATGTTCTATTGGGTTTAGGTCTGGAGACATGCTTGGCCAGTCCATCACCTTTACCCTCAGCCTCTTCAATAAAGCAGTGGTCGTCTTAGAGGTGTGTTTGGGGTCATTATCATGCTGGAACACTGCCCTGCGAACCAGTTTCCGGAGGGAGGGGATCATGCTCTGCTTCAGTATTTCACAGTACATATTGGAGTTAATGTGTCCCTCAATGAAATGTATCTCCCCAACACCTGCTGCACTCATGCAGCTCCAGACCATGGCATTCCCACCACCATGCTTGACTGTAGGCATGACACACTTATCTTTGTACTCCTCACCTGATTGCCGCCACACATGCTTGAGACCATCTGAACCAAACAAATTAATCTTGGTCTCATCAAACCATAGGACATGGTTCCAGTAATCCATGTCCTTTGTTGACATGTCTTCAGCAAACTGTTTGCGGGCTTTCTTGTGTAGAGACTTCAGAAAAGGCTTCCTTCTGGGGTGACAGCCATGCAGACCAATTTGATGTAGTGTGCGGCGTATGGTCTGAGCACTGACAGGCTGACCCCCCACCTTTTCAATCTCTGCAGCAATGCTGACAGCACTCCTGCGCCTATCTTTCAAAGACAGCAGCTGGATGTAACGCTGAGCACGTGCACTCAGCTTCTTTGGACGACCAACACGAGGTCTGTTCTGAGTGGACCCTGCTCTTTTAAAACGCTGGATGATCTTGGCCACTGTGCTGCAGCTCAGTTTCAGGGTGTTGGCAATCTTCTTGTAGCCTTGGCCATCTTCATGTAGCGCAACAATTCGTCTTTTAAGATCCTCAGAGAGTTCTTTGCCATGAGGTGCCATGTTGGAACTTTCAGTGACCAGTATCAGAGAGTGTGAGAGCTGTACTACTAAATTGAACACACCTGCTCCCTATGCACACCTGAGACCTAGTAACACTAACAAATCACATGACATTTTGGAGGGAAAATGACAAGCAGTGCTCAATTTGGACATTTAGGGGTGTAGTCTCTTAGGGGTGTACTCACTTTTGTTGCCGATGGTTTAGACATTAATGGCTGTATTTTGAGTTATTTTGAGGGAAGAATAAATTTACACTGTTATATAAGCTGCACACAGACTACTTTTCATTGTGTCAAAGTGTCATTTTGTCAGTGTTGTCCCATGAAAAGATATACTTAAATATCTGCAGAAATGTGAGGGGTGTACTCACTTTTGTGATACACTGTACCTTTAAACTGGGACATGATGTGAAACAGCCACACCATTTTAGTAATAAAAAAAAAGGTACAAACAGATCCACATGTGACAGTTCAAAATGCTGTCAGACTCCATACTGATGCTAAACAGCTTCACCAATTGTGATTTTAATGTTCAATGGTTTTGTTGTTTATTATTTCAAACACATAAATGCACAAGAAGTTCAGATTAGAAACTCCTAACACGGCTATACACAAAGAAAAAACTGAGGGTGTGCCAGAGAGTTTAAAATCTGTGTTTTTACTCTGAACAGACTGTAGCTGTGCTTTCATATGGAATCAAGAGTCAACTGTTGGAAATTATTTAAGATTAAATTATTACGGCATTAATTTAATAATAGTTTACATTCCTTTGCTTAACATTAAAATTAAATAATGATGTGTGTGGGTTGGCTGTTTAGACTGTGGTAGGTAACGCTGGGAAGATAATAAAAAACAGGATGGCATGTTAAATGGAGCTATAATGAAGCCAGAAAGCAGTTATAAAACTGAAAGCCAGAAGCCAGAAAGCAGCACAAATAAACGTCCAAGAACTGGGAATATAATAAAGTGGTGCATGAGTATAGTACTACTTAGAAAAATTGCTTCTTCTGAAAGGTGAATCCTGTGTTAATTAGATACTTTTCCCACCTTCCACAGGTATTCATCTGGATGGCTACTACTACTTCTTCTCCATTCACTAGTGTTGTAACAGTAATTTTCCTTGGGTACGATTCGCTACTTTACTAACCTCTGGAGGTCAAAGAAGCCATTTGAAACCCAGAGTAAACAAATTACCAGCAGGAGGTGTTGGATAGCAAGCTATTTAAGGCTGTGTTTATACTTGTGGTTCAGTTCCCAAAAAAATGATACATTGTTGCATTTCAGTCCTGGCTTGCTTAGTGTTTACATTCACAAGCTTAAAATCAAACCCAACCAAAACTGATGCATGTATGACGTATTTTGCAAGCCAGTTATCATGGTATCAGAGTTTTTTTATAATGTAGTACACTGAGAATGGTTACTGCATGTGCATATTCAATGCATTTGGTCCCTTTGGGGTTTCCACAATCAATGGGAGGGTGTTCTGCGGTTCTCTCTCTTTGTATTCTGTGTCACGCCTCAAAACAGTCAAGTACAGTTATGTGCCACGTAACTCTGTCTTAGTACACTTTATTTCTTACGTTATGAGCTTAAACAAACCCTATACACGCTCGGTTACAGACAAGACAATGCACCACACTGGTCTTAATGCAGATATGCAGATATCTGGGTTGAGCATACATGCTGGTATCTTTACCAACTGGAAACATGGCAAAAGTGGGAAAAACAAATGAGTCAAAACAACACCAGAAATTCCTCTGCTGCACATTTACTTTTCTAAAATAAATTTTTCAATACACTCTGTTCTGTCGTGGCACGTTTAGTGTCGCATCTTGTGACCACATGTCAGGTTTGTTTAGATGCCTTTGGTTCGCATTGCATTCCCACCTAAAACAAACTGCTCCAGAATTCGTTTAGAAACTAACCATGACCCCCCTTGCTCAAATGATCCTGCTCTGCTACGGAGTTCAAAAGAACGTGTTTATTTATTTATTAGGATGTCAAGGAAATTTATTAATGTCAAACACAGTCATAGACAATTTTGTACCTCCAATTCACCACACTTGCATGTTTTTGGACTATGGGAGAAAACCGGAGCTTCTGGAGGAAACCCATGCAGACAAGTGGAAAACATGCAAACCACACAGAAAGGACCCAGACCGCTCCACCTGGGGATCGAACCCAGGACCTTCTCGTTGTGAGGCGACAGTACTACCACTGAGCCACCATGCCGCCCAAAAGACATGTTTAAACTTACTGTAACGAGCTGCACTAACTGAGCAATCGCACCAGGGTTTATTTTAATTGAAACAAAGCTGACAAGTATAAACACAACCAGGCACATACTGTTCAACAGTGTAAACTGGAGGCTGGGAATGTCTGAGCTAGGCCTTGGGGATGCAAAGAATAATACACAATGTACCATGTTATTATCCAACCAGTCATTACACTCCCATTTGGCTGGTATAAAATTACTACAGAGCTCAGTTACTGTTTGGTAAACACACCCAAACTGGCAATTAGTGATTAAATCAAGCCTAAATCAAGCATTTCACTGCAGTAAACTATGCACTTACCAGACATCCCAAAATATACAAGAGTGAATGGGGTAGAATTAAATAAAATATTGCCTGAGAATATTTCCACTAGAAATTAGACACGACTGAGTTGAACCTTTTGGTGAGACACTAACTTCAGGAGATAAGGCCTGTCAAGCAGTCAGTGTTCCAATTTTGTTAGAAAGGTTTTTAATGGGGTTAAGGTCTGGGGTTCTGTGCATGCCAGTCATATTCTTTCAGACACTATTCTATACAGACCTTGTGTTATGCACAGAACTAAAGCTTGATAGTCCAATGGCAGTGTATTGTTACCACACCAGGTATGGCCAATTTGAGGCTGCTTGGCCTTAACTTAGTTCATTTATCCTTAGTAACCTAATCCATGAAGCTGCCAATTAACAACTGTTATCTTGACATTGCTTCCAGGCAACACGTTGGCTAAGTGGGTAGCACTGTCGCCTCACAGCAAGAAGGTCCTGGGTTCAATCCCCAGATGGTGCAGTCCGGGTACTTTCTGTGTGGTTTGCATGTTCTCCCCGTGTCTGCGTGGGTTTCCTCCCACAGTCAAAAGACATGCAAGTGAGGTGAATCAGAGATACAAAATTGTCCATGACTCTGTTCGATATAACCTTGTGTGAACTGATGAACCTTGTGTAATGAGTAACTACTGTTCCTGTCATGAATGTAACCAAAGTGTAAAACATGATGTAAAAATCCTAAAACACACACAAACAAACATTGCTTCCAAAAGCAGTTTAAAACTTGGTACTAAATGTTGCAGCCAGGGACAGGTGTTCATTTTTTCTCTGCATACATACTTCAGTACTTTACTGTTTTTTGACTGGTTATTTGGTTACAATAGGGATGGTTACAATTCAACAAGAGTGATATGGCTTAAAGGGCACTCAGGTGGCACAGTGGTCCATTACATTAGCCATAGATCCAGGTTCAAATACAGCAGTGCTATCTGCTGGCAGGGCATCTACACAGACATATCGTCCATGTCTTGGGGAAGTGGGGGGGGGTCTGTCCAGGGTATACCTGTCTTGTGCAGAGTGTTTCCCCAGTAAAACAGGGCACCACGATCCTGACCAGGATATAGCAGTTAATGAAAATGTTTTTACTCAGGTTTCCTTTGTGTAATAAAGATATTTTTCTGTTTGTTTAATGATCTGAAACATTAAGTCTGGGAACAATTCAGACAATCAAAAAGGCATCAATTACTTCACCACAGCAATGTGGGAAAAGAATAAAGGAAAGTTTTGATGAGAACCGTTCAACGATGGTCGTAAAACATATGCAAACCAGCTCTTTGAGCTCTTTAAAGAGGAATCTACAGACATACAGGCTAATTGGAGACACTGAATTGTCCTATAGGTACCTAGCCACTAGGATGCATAAACCAATGCATTGTAGTGCCGGTCCCAAGCCCGGATAAATAGGGAGGGTTGTGTCAGGAAGGACATACGGCGTAAAAACTGTGCCAAATTAATAATGCGGATCACGATCCGCCGGCGACCCCTAACGGGAGCAGTCGAGGAAATAGCATTGTATAAAATTTAAAAAATAATAAAACCATTTAAAGCACTTACTAGATATGACATTTAAGAATTCTAAGTATTTATTTATTAGGATTATAATGTCATGTTTTACACACTTAGGGTTACATTCATGACAGGACAGGTAATTACTGGTTACACAAGATTAATCAGTTCAAGTTTGTAATGTCAAACACAAGCACAATATATAATGAAATCACATGATTAATAGAGATGACTGGTGCAACAAACTTTCCATTTCCATTGTTGACAAACATATCTTTATTCTCTGTACCTTAATATTCTGTAAAAGTATGAAATTCATTCAGACTTACCATAATGGAACGGGCTGTCATAGTCTACTGGAAAAAGATAATGAAGAAAAATCAGTTTTTTGTGACTGCAAGGTTAATTATAGTAAAATGGTGTTACTGTACATACAGTAAACAAGTATTATTAATATCCAGACTTGAAACTTACTTTTTATTATATAAAACGTAAAAATAAAAGCCTAATTTTCAGATTTTTTTCTTCAGTCTTTGTTCTCTGTTTTTTTCCCCCCTTTATCTCCCAATCTAGTCATTTCCAGTTTCCGATTGTGAATCCTCTGCTGCTTGCATAACCCCCAATGTGTCCAAGAAGAGAGGGATCACCACACATGCCCCAATCGGCAAGTGCCCAATCTGCCAGTGTTGGGTTTCCACACAGAGCCCCCCCTCCTTTCCCACACCATTGCACAGGGTATGGATCAGTCCCTGAGATTGCAGATCGCAACGGTAGTGGGAAATGATCCTGTACAACAAGAGTTGTGTTTGTGTAGACACCCAGCCAAGTCGGTGGCTCTACTGAATTCAATCTTGCAAGTTCGAACACTCGAAATGTGCTAGCATATTAGACCGCTGCACAACCCCAAAGCCACTCTGGGCCTGTATTTTTAAAAGCATCTTAGTACAAGTGTCGCCTGACTGTGAGAGATACGGATGCCAATGCTGGTTAAATGCCCTGTCTCAAACCCAAACTAAGAATGCCTTTCCAATGCAACAGAGCTGATTTGTGTCTGGCAGGATCTGTTCAATTTAATCACTGAGATGATGCTGGTCTGGAATTTATGATGGCTTTATTTATAATTTAAAAAGTTGAATTATTTATCTGATTAATGGCAGTTGTATCCAAAGTGGACAGCAGTGGTATGTTTAAAGATTTTTTTTTTTTTTTACATTTCCCCAAATTTTGTCCTTTTTAATTCCCTTTTCCGATTCCTTTTCCAATTACACCACACTCAGACTGGTCAGGAAGAGCCACAGGCTGACATCTGCCCCCTCTGACACATGTGAAGTTGCCAGGCATTTTTTTACACTAACCAGCAATGTATAATTAACCGTAGTGCGTTGTTACTCCACAATTGGTGCCAGTGCCTCAACCACACAGCAGAATTTCTGTTGGAGAAGCAGTGAGAAAAAACATCTGACCACTACACTCATCGTGCATTGTATATTAAGAGCCAGACACCACTGAGACTTTAACTCTTTGCAATAGTAGGCTAACATATCATGAGCAACTTTTAGATATATTTTCTTTATATATATATATATATATATATATATATATATATATATATATATATATATATATATATATATATATATATATATATATATACATATACATACATACAGGGGTTGGACAAAATAACTGAAACACCTGTCATTTTAGTGTGGGAGGTTTCATGGCTAAATTGGACCAGTCTGGTGGCCAATCTTCATTAATTGCACATTGCACCAGTGAGAGCAGAGTGTGAAGGTTCAATTAGCAGGGTAAGAGCACAGTTTTGCTCAAAATATTGCAATGCACACAACATTATGGGTGACATACCAGAGTTCAAAAGAGGACAAATTGTTGGTGCACGTCTTGCTGGCGCATCTGTGACCAAGACAGCAAGTCTTTGTGATGTATCGAGAGACACGGTATCCAGGGTAATGTCAGCATACCACCAAGAAGGACAGACCACATCCAACAGGATTAACTGTGGACGCAAGAGGAAGCTGTCTGAAAGGGATGTTCGGGTGCTAACCCGGATTGTATCCAAAAAACATAAAACCACGGCTGCCCAAATCACGGCAGAATTAAATGTGCACCTCGACTCTCCTGTTTCCACCAGAACTGTCCGTCGGGAGCTCCACAGGGTCGATATACACAGCCGGGCTGCTATAGCCAAACCTTTGGTCACTCGTGCCGATGCCAAACGTCGGTTTCAATGGTGCAAGGAGCTCAAATCTTGGGCTGTGGACAATGTGAAACATGTATTGTTCTCTGATGAGTCCACCTTTACTGTTTTCCCCACATCCGGGAGAGTTACGGTGTGGAGAAGCCCCAAAGAAGCGTACCACCCAGACTGTTGCATGCCCAGAGTGAAGCATGGGGGTGGATCAGTGATGGTTTGGACTGCCATATCATGGCATTCCCTTGGCCCAATACTTGTGCTAGATGGGCGCGTCACTGCCAAGGACTACCGAACCATTCTGGAGGACCATGTGCATCCAATGGTTCAAACATTGTATCCTGAAGGCGGTGCCGTGTATCAGGATGACAATGCACCAATACACACAGCAAGACTGGTGAAAGATTGGTTTGATGAACATGAAAGTGAAGTTGAACATCTCCCATGGCCTGCACACTCACCAGATCTAAATATTATTGAGCCACTTTGGGGTGTTTTGGAGAAGCGAGTCAGGAAACGTTTTCCTCCACCAGCATCACGTAGTGACCTGGCCACTATCCTGCAAGAAGAATGGCTTAAAATCCCTCTGACCACTGTGCAGGACTTGTATATGTCATTTCCAAGACGAATTGACGCTGTATTGGCCGCAAAAGGAGGCCCTACACCATACTAATAAATTATTGTGGTCTAAAACCAGGTGTTTCAGTTATTTTGTCCAACCCCTGTATATATATATATAAATATAATTTTTTTTTTTTTTTAATGCATTTTCTCCCCTTTCTCCCCAGGCAGAGCTAAGATTCGACACGATGTATTCGTGATCCCAGCTCTGGTGTGCTAGCGTGTGTTTTTACCGCTGCGCCACCTGAGCGGCTAGATATATTTCTTATATTTTAAGATTTAAAAAAAGGTTTTTCTTAAGTAATGTTTAGATTCAACAGAGCTGATAGTAATTAATCCAGGGTGTAACTGATTTAATTGATCCCATTCATCAATGACATTTAAATAGTTAGTTAATTGAGTAACACAGGGGAAATGCCTTTATCGCACAAGGCCGTCTGGTTTTGAATGGCTTTTTTTATGAAATAGTAATATGGTAGTGGCCTAGTGGGTAGAGCTTTGGGCTACCATTCGGAAGATGGTGGGTTTAAATCCCGGCTCTGCCATGCAGCCATTGTCGGGCCCTTTTCCTCTCAGATCTAGAGGCACAGTACAATGGACAACCCTGGATTTCAGGCTCAGCTTATAAACAAGTTGGTATCTACAAAAAAATAATTGTATTGGACTGTTTATGTGTATATGTATGCATGGCAAATAAAGGTAGTATATTTTTGTATTTGTGCAATCATCTGAAATATTTAGTTTGGGAAATATAAACTCATAAAAGCTAAAAAAAAAAAAAAAATACATCAATTACTTTTTTCACAGCAATGTTGAAAAAAGGTTAGGAAATTTTAATGAGAACCGTACAACTATGGTCGTAAGACACATGCAAACATTGCAAACATAAAACCAGCTTTTTGAACAATTTAGTAAAATAAACATACACAGTTGTATTTTTGACAGGAAGATCTAAAATAATTATAATTATATATATTAAGTCTATAACAAAACCACTATAAAAATGGCTGACCCTGCACTTTGATCTCAGCTTCCAAACAAGCTGGGATATGTGGACAAATAATTGCATTGCACTGTTCATGTGTATATAAGCATCTGTATAAATGACAAATAAAGGCATTTCACCTGGCCGAGATTAGATTCTCTTTTCACAGCGTTATACACGTACAAATAGACTTGAAGACCGTTCTCAAAGGATAAGTGAACTATAAAACTATCATTCATTCCAACAGAGTACTGCAATAACATCTCCAGCTGAGGATGTTCATAAACATTTTACTTCACCTGCTGTGACTCAAACACTCCAGCACAGTCTGGTTGACATTAAACAGAGCTAGCTTTGGCCTGAAATCGTTTTCAGTCACTTCCATGTTTGCGTTTTAAGTGATATAAATATATGTGTTGGAAAAATGTTCTTACCAGGGGCGTCATCCATTGTGGAGGCTGGGGAGAAAGCAAAGAAGATAGAATTAAAGAAATGCAGAAAACTACAGTTTCAATAAACTTATCGATGTTAAACTGTTTACTTAAAAATTATGCTGTTAAAATCAAGGTATACTAAATGGCCAAATATATATGGATATCACGACTAATTATTAAGTCTGGATGTTTTAGAAACACCCATTGTGAGCAGATGTATAAAATCAATGATGTAAATAGATATGCTTTAAACTCTGTGGCCACAAATAGGGATTGTTTGTTTGTTTATTAGAATTTTAACGTCATGTTTTACACTTTGGTTACATTCATGACAGGAACGGTAGTTACTCATTACACAAGGTTCATCAGTTCACAAGGTTACATCAAACACAGTCATGGACAATTTTGTATCTCCAATTCACCTCACTTGCACGTCTTTGGACTGTGGGAGGAAACTGGAGCACCCGGAGGAAACCCACGCGGACACGGGGAGAACATGCAAACTCCACACAGAAAGGACCCGGACCGCCCCACCTGGGGATCGAACCCAGGACCTTCTTGCTGTGAGGCGACAGTGCCACCCACTAAGCCACCCCCCACAATTAGGGAAAGGCACTTTCCTGTTACAGCATGACTGTGGCTAGGTGCACAAAAAGGGTTTGAAGAGTTGACTTTGGAAGAATTCCAGTGGCCTTTAAAAGCCTTAACCTCAACCCTATTAAAACATTTGGAATGAACTGGAATGCTGGTTATAAACAACGCTTTCTTGCCCAGCATGCAGGTTAAAGCCCTAACATCAGCCCTATTAATACATTTGGGATGAATTGGAATGTTGGTTATAAACAAGGCTTTCTGTAATGCCTGACAAAGTCCCACAGACACTTCAAAATTGCCACAAGCCTTTCTAGAAGAGTGGAGTCTGTTCTAGACACAACACTGTATCAATTTCTGTGGTTTTGTAATGTGATGTCAAACACACTAATCAACTGTGCACATTTTGTCAACTTTTAGCTACATATAGTAAGTGTTCTAATGCATGTGTTGATTTACCAGTTGTGATAACTGGAGTAAAGAAGCATTACATAATCCTTTAACATTCTCATACCCAAAAGCCATGCACAAAATGCACCTACACAAACACTTACACAAATATTTATCAATTATACTCTCTGTAGCTAAATGCTATTATTAAAATCAAAATGAAATCACACATGTCTTTTTTAAGGACCAGCAAAATGTTCCCACACTTGACTTGTTTTGGGGGAAATGAAGACCGCCCAAAAGCATGCATTTGCACACTAAAATAAACAAGCCTGCCATGGCAATGTATTCAAAACAACAACACAGAGCACACACAGAACACAATCTTTATATTGAATCCCACAGCTCATGAATGCTGTAATTGTTAAGACTACCAAGGCAGGATAACTTAGCACCCCACCCTCACCTGAACATGAACAAAAGTCCTTTGAAACGTTGCAGTTCTCAGTGTTAGTGATGTGCTACTTAGTGGTGCATTTGCTTGAGCACAAATGGAGAGACTGGGAACGCTGCAAAGGTCAAGTCATTCTCAGAAATCCACCAGGACAGCGATATGTCCGTACACACTGAACTCTACAGGGGTCACATGTCAAATATTGCCCTGCATCACAGGGGAACACTAGTCCACTAGTCCCTCAGAGAGATTCTAAAAATAATATACTTACTAATACAACACAACATAGTAGTAATTTAATTTCATCTGCTCATACTGCTTGGCAATAATTTTCCTATAAAAGACCAATTTTCAAATGACAGTAAAACTGAATAATTACATCTTCACTCTAAATGGGTGGGCTTTGTAATCTCTTAACTTTATGACAATTTCTGGCCACTGCACGGGTGTAATATGTAGAACTGTTAACAGTGGAAGTTTTTTTTAGTACGGACATGTTTAGCACAAAGACAGGGCTTGTGTGATATAAAGTACGGTTTAGAAGTAACAGTTTGCTACTGCTCTACATGAGTCAAAATCATTAAAGTGCCAGAAAACCTGGTACACCAGTCTAATACTAAGTGGGTCCCCCACAGGAGTGGGGGGAAGAGGCCAAACCCATCAGAATGAATACAGGACATGAACAGGTGTAACTTGACAAAAAGGAAGCACACATGGCGTTCACCTGTCAGAGACGTTTGTAGAAGTACCAGGGGTCCTATGGAATGCCAGCTAAATAAATGAATAGGTGGAGTTGCTATGTATTTTTCATAGGCTCGCCTGTGCCAGTTTTTCTGGCACTTTAGTATAAACAACAACAAAAACAACATTTAATTGCATCTTTTTTTTCCATGTAGGGCACTAAAAAGTAAATGGTGTAGCTACAATGCCAAATACATTACGCAGATTTGGGATGTTGCCTTAATCAGGCAGCTATGTTAAAGCTGCAAGATTTTGTGCTCAATTCCAGTTTTCTTCTCAAATCAGATTTTGTGTTTAAGCTGGTCATATTATTACGGTTGCAATCGGAAATACTCAACTCTCACCTTATTAGATAATTTGGTGATGTGTATGGAAGTGAATGAAAACATACAATGAGTCTCAGTAAACAGAGAAAAAATATTTATTGACATACAAGCAATTTTATAAAGTGAGTTGACAAATGAAATAAAAAACATCTAGATCTCTTTTTGCCTTGATAACCTCTATTAAGCAATTTTGGTAAGATTCTGACCATCTCTTGTGGAATCTTGGGAATTATTCTTGCACAAAAGCTTGCTGCAACTGCTTTCTTTAAATCCCACCAAAGAATGCCACTCCAGGATATTTCATAACTGATTCCTTAACCAAGCTCCGGTTGTCTTAGAAGTGTGTTTGGGATGGATCACTGTCTTACTAAAGTTCATAGTAAGACATAATATTTCTTCTCAAAATGCCTCATATGACCAAGGCTGTCAGTTCCTACAGCAGAAAAATATCACACTGCAGGCCTACTTCCATGCTTTACTGTGGGGATTATATTCTTCTGGTCATAAGCCTTGCTTTTCGTGCACTAGACAAAGCACTAATCTATAAGGTCCAACAGTTCCAGTTTGATTTGTCACTCAATAGAACTGTGTTCCAGTACACTGCAGGCTTATCCAAATTAATTAATTCATTCATTGACTGCGGTAACCAAATACTGCACCCTTGCCATGCGTTACCCTTGACATGTGCATTTTAACAAATAACTAAATCATGCAGCCCTTTTGTGTAGCTCCAAGGAACATATGCACTATGCTGAAACAAAGCTTTGCCAAAACCAGCTAGATACACATTCCTTTCACACACAACTAAGCCTCATCCCACTTACCTGTCATCTCCCTGCCAAAGGCTGAGCCTGCACACACACATAGGCCAGGAAAAGCCATTAGGGCTTGACCATTGGCAATCAATAGCTCTATTCATCTCAGACCTGTTGGTTTCATCATTTAATGGAGACTAAAAACACATGGAACTATTCAACATGGTCCTACAGCGATTCATCTAGCTTTGTGTTTAGTAGCAGGTCACACTGGGGAGAAAAGTTGTAAGAGGCAGTATGCCAACACCAACCTCAAAAGTTCTGATTCTGATCTGTATGTCAATGACATTCCATTTTTTCCAAGTCACATTTTCTAAGGACTACCGATGTATGAAGCAGTAAGTGTTAAGAGTATAGGAAGCAAAACCATATAACAAGAGACACTCACCCAAGGCTGGAACCAGGTAAGAAAAACACAACACTGCTACTAAAGACAGGTCCATTTCAGCTGTGGGGCAGAAAAAAAAATCTGAGCTTAGATAACACACACCAACTCCATTTCCTACAAAGGATTTGATTTTAGTTAGTAAAACAACTCATTTTGCCTCTTTCTAGATTAATAACCAATCACAATTGGTTACAGTAATGTTGGTTCCTTAGTTTATTATGCACCAGTAAGGTTTGAGTATCACCTACTGAGTATCAGCATCACAATGTTGTGTATCTGTAGAGTGCAGGACAAATACAAAAGACGTGCAGCACCGAGGGTGTGTCTTTAAAAGAGCAGGCTTTAGCCTGTACTCCGATTTTTTAAGTCATTTCGCCAAGTCTACATTATAGTAATAAGATTTTTTATTATTAAAATTAAATGAAATGTAAATCTAAGAATTCTTGACCTTCCATATCTATTACATAGTGGACTAAGAATGATTCACATCACTCCCATCGTGACAAAGACACAGAATGTACACTAGGAATAAACAGACAAATATGCTTTCTAATATAATTTTATGACATTGTGGAAAATTAAAGAAAAAATCTGTGGCTAAGCAACATTTTTGGCAGTCACTGACATGTACAGTTTCCTTTGGAATTATTTACACGCTCTTTACAAGCTCAGCATATTTCCCATGGCCTTCACACCTATAAAAGGCTTTGTTTGGGCATTCTTTTAATGTTCAAAAAGAACTTAATAGATAGAATACAATAAACAAACCTTGTGCTACCACAGGATATCCCCAAGTGTTCATGCTTATTGTTGAGATTAAAAAACTAGACCATACGTGAATGGATAAATCATTTGGGGGGGAACTAAATAGAATAAATGGCACACGAGTGGAAGGCGATATGCTTGGAGCTCCACGGGCATTTTATTAACCTAGCACTTTTATGGATATTTCTTCTAACTATGTTAGTCAAGACCAAACATTGTATTTCATTCCATTGCTGTTGGGAATTAACAACAAACTTTTTTTTTTTTTTTTTTTTTCAAACAATGTGGCTGAACATCTTTTTTCGGACTTGTACTGTAGCTATAACACACTTTTACGACATTTAGAAGACACTTTTATCCAAAACGTCTTACAAGTGTGACCAAAAATAATCCAGGCAATTAAGGGTTAAGGGACTTGCTTAGTGGGAACTTGGCAGGGGCTTGAACCAGCATCCTAGATTCCTAGTCCAGTAACCTAGAACAGAAAACCTAAAACTGAAGTCATGCTGTAGTCTTACTCAATTTGATACCCTCAGGATGCGATCACGTTTTGATTTGAAGTTAAACCGTAAAGGTTTAATGCATTGAAGTCCAAAATAAGCCACTGTAAATAGACTGCATGTATAAATTATATGAAACTTAACAGTTAAAGCAGCCCCACATATCTGCCAATTATCTGTATACGGAAGTATATAAACTGCATTGAACTAATAAAACAGGTACACAGTCGATAAAAAAGTTTAATTATAACCTACTTGATTGAACAGCAGCAGTGTTCACACTTTAAAGCTTAAAAAATAAATGGCTTCACCACATGTCACAACCTATCTTAGAAATCTGATTACAGACTTATATAGACTCAGAGGTTTCCTGTTATCAGATTACTAGTTTACTAGTGCATGTTGACCCAGTGACCAAATTACTGCCAAAATCAGGTTCTCTGTAAGGTATTAGATTATTCTAGCCATGTCAAAACAATGACAGGAACATAACACCCCTAGCAAAAAGTAGTTCGTCACAATATTAAATCATAACTTGTGCTGTCTTATGGTTAACCTCACAGCCATTAGGTTGTGTTTAGTGTATGAGCTGGACACAGTCTGTGCAGTGAGATCACTTACATCAACCCCAACCTGTGCTAAGAAAAGCAAGAGATCTCTATTTCAAGAATGGCACCTAAAAAACGATGGTGCACTGAGGGGTGCGGGTTGCACTGACTAATATTTAGTTGTAGTCAGTGACTTCCAGACATAGCTGAGTATTTGCTGTTCAAGCATGGTCTTGTGTACTCAAGTCTCAGAACAAACAATTTTCCACCACTTACACTTACTCAAAACATTCCTTGCTAAACACAAACGTTTCACATTGCTCTTTTCTAAATTCATTTTTCAACCAACCAGACAAATTACATTTATAATTAAGAAGTGTAAACAAACAAGCTGCTAAAATGGTTAAAGTAAGGTGTTTGCACAAGCATGCAGTCAAACACAGGTCATATAATGACTGGAAATACATTAAAATATACATTAAAATTTTAACACGTGTTTGGGGAGGTGGTTGTTTGGTCATCAACATTTTATATAGGTGAAAAAAATCTAGATTCTGCAGAATAATTTAGCACAACAAACAAGAACTTCCTTTTATTCTTTTTAACTTGGAATCTTACTAATGACATCCTTTAAATAGTTTTCTATGGAATTTGGGGGTATTGCAATACAATTCCACTATACAATTGCTTTTCCTTTTTTCTGTCAGTTTACAAAGCATTTTGAGTCATGTTGTGTCAGATCATCACACAAACCCACATCATTTATTTTCCAACAATCTTCTCTTCCCTTCATGTAAGAAAAAACAAAATATAACAAGGTTATATGCTTTAATACAGCAATAAAACACATCCTCAGGGAGTTCTGTATTTATTTGTCCCAAAATAGAACCAAATCTTTGTAGCAAACACATTCCACACTAAAGGAATGTTTACAAACAAGCTGCTGCAGTAGTTTAAGAGATTTGTTTACACAGATATTCAGAGATGCCTTTAGATCGAATAAATCTAGATATTGCTAAATATGATGTTGCTATACAGTGCAGATCACACTGGATAATACATGTTGATTAAGTTGGGTTAGGTTAACTGATATGTCTGAGAAGCAGAATGAATTGTTTGTGTCATTTCAAGCAGGAAATGTTACTCTAAATGGTCATCTTTCCTTCGTTTCAAATAGGATAATATGACAAAAGAGAAAAAAAGCCTTTTGTCATTAATATAATTAGTAAAATACACTATTTAAAGTTCATTTTTGATGCAATCAACACAACCATGCAAAAGGATCGCACGACCTATCCAACTAAAAGCAGTGGGGAAAAACTGTATTGTTTTTATTTGTTTAAAATGCATTAGTATTTCATAAAGCAAAATGTTTAAAACGTTTTAAAACACAAAAACATTATTTCTAACGTAATTACTGAACACCAAAAGCAAACATTAAGACAGATTCGGACACTTACCAGTTAAGAGTAAACGTTCAAGTATTGCCGCTGCTATAAAGTTTCTGAGGTAATTCACAAGGTTTAATAACTTTTAATTCAGCTCGTTTCAAATTAATATATAGTTTATTAACCTTTTTTAAATCCTAAAAAGGACCATTTGCAATATAAATAAGAAGTATGAACGCGAAGCGTGGTCTCACGAACAAGCGAATCCCAACAAAGCGGCATTCATTACTTCAATGTGGCTACATCAAGTTCCACACACATCCGCTGTGTGTGTGTGTGTGTGTGTGTGTGTGTGTGTGTGTGTGTGTGTGTGTGTGTGTGTGTGTGTGTGTGTGTGTGTGTCGAGCTGTGTCCTAAATTGCTTTTTGTTTCCTACAAAGGTACCCTAGTTAAAGCACGACAGAAAGAGGATTAGAAGCCTACCTAGTGCTCTATGTGCAAAGTTGGAGGGTTTTTAGTTTTTATTTTTACATCGAAATTCGAAACTCTTTCTCAGTTTTAACCGACCACGCTAAAGCGTTTAAACCACTATGCTATGTAAATACTAGCATAGACTTTAGCTTCTGAAAAAATTACATGAATATGTACATAATATATTATATTACCTTCGGTTGTTCGTAGAATGAAGGGGTGTACCTGCTTTAAAGTTTAAAATGTTATTCTTTTTCTCTTTTTCTTGTTTTTCCTCTTTATTTTTGTGAATTATAACAAAAGCAGACATTTATACATGCCTGTTTGCCATGCCATGGTTTGTACTTGCCATTCCATGCATTCCACAGAAGGGGGACGTTTTTAACACAACTGAGCTGTTTATGAGGGCTAAATACAGGGTGTTAAAACCAGCCCCACCTGTTTTGAAATGCAAGGATTGTTCCCCAAAAAGAAAAGTGTTCAACAATTGCAACTAGTTTTATAATCCACAAAAAACAAAGAATGATTAGCATTTAATGTTTTAAAGCAAACTATTTAAAAAAAAGAACACTCACAAATGGTGTATTTGATGAACTTAAATGTAAATGTTTGGATACCCTTCAAGTAAATATTTAGCAACACTCCCTTTGACAAATGTCACAGCCTGCTAGTGCTTTTTATAGCTATCTACAGTTTCTTACACTTACTTTGACTTTTATTTCATTGCAGACAGGATGAACCTAAGATATTTATTGTTTTGTCTGCTCAACTTTATTTCATTTATTAATAAACTAAACATCCATTCCTGCATTTCAGGCCTGCAACACATTCCACAAAACGTTGGGACAGTAAAGCATTTACCACTTTGTAATGTTGCCATTCCTTTTCACCACACTTAAAAGACGTTTTGGCACCGAGGATACCAAGTGATTTAGTGTTTCAGCTTTTATTTTGTCTCATTCTTCCTGCAAACACGTCTTAAGATGTGTAACAGTACGGGGTCGTCATTGTCACATTTTTCGTTTTAAAATTCTCCACACATTCTCTATTGGGGACAGGTCAGGACTGCAGGCAGGTCAGTCCAGTACCCGTACCGTCTTCTTTCGCAGCCATGCCTTTGTAATTTGCAGCATGTGGTTTTGCAATGTCTTGTTGAAAAATGCATGGACGTCCCTGGAAAAGATGACGTCTTGAAGGCAGCATATGTTGCTCTAAGATCTCAATGTACTTTTCTGCATTAATGCTGCCATCACAGAAGTGTAAATGACCTTTGCCAAGGGCACTGACACAGCCTCATACCATGACAGACCCTGGCCTTTGGACTTGTTGCTGATAACAGTCTGGATGGTCCTTTTCGTCTTTGGTCCAGGGCACACAACGTCCATTTTTTCCAAAAAAGTTCTGGAATGCTGATTCATCTGACCACAATACACGTTTCCACTGTGTGATGGTCCATCCTAGATGCCTCCAAACCCAGAGAAGTTGACGTCGCTTCTGGACATGGTTAACATCAGGCTTCTTTTTTGCACAGTGAAGTTTTAAGTGGCATTTGTGCATGTAACTCTGTATTGTAGTGCTTGACAAAGGTTTGCAAAAGTAATCCTTTGCCCATGTGGTTACATCAGCTATTGTTGAGTGACGGTTCTTGATGCAGTGCCGTCTGAGGGATAGAAGATCACAGGCGTTCAGTTTAAGCTTGCGCCCTTGGTCTTTACGCGCTGAAATTCCTCCCAATTCCTTGAATCGTTTAATAATATTATGCACTGTAGAGGGAGAAATATGCAAATCCCTTCCAATCTTTCTCTGAGGTACATTGTTTTTAAATATTTCAATAATTTGTTGACAAACTGGAGATCCTCTGATCATCTTTGCTCATCAAAGACTCAGCCTTTCCTGGATGCTGCTTTTGTACCAAACCATGATTACAATCACCTGTTGACATCACCTGTTTGGAATCTCATTATTATTTAGTTTTTTCACCTCATTACTAGCCCTAAATTGCCCCCGTCCCAACCTTTTTCGGAATGTGTTGCAGGCCTGAAATGCAGGAATAGAGATGTATTAACAAATTAAATAAAGTTGAGCAAACAAAACATGAAATATCTTGGGTTTAAACTGTCTGCAATCAAATAAAAGTCAAAGTAAATGTAAGGAACACTGCATTTTTATTTTCTTTGCATTTTCCATACTGTCCCAACTCTTTCTGATTTGGGGTTGTAGTAGTCTTCCCATTCTAATCTCATTTTTAACAGCTTTTTGTTGCACAATGCTTCTAGTTCTAACATATTGGGCTGCTTTGTATGCCCAGCTTGTTTATTTTGCTTGATTTTTAATAATGTTAAAGTTAGTGTAGGAACAATTCCATAAGCTTTAACCTGTGTTTCCTGATGTAAATCATGGTATGTTATGGAATATTGTCCTGTTGTAGAGGTCAGCCTATTTTCAGCCCAGTTTTTCGGCTGTGTGACCTTTGCTTCTGAAATTTGCTGATATTTAGTGGAGCTACCCATTTAAGGTTTCCTGTGACACTAGCTGCTACAACTTTAAAACATTGTTGATATTCTTCTATTAACACATTTGTTTCAGACAGGATTTTGTTTGACTAAAAGTTCAGTATTCCAACACAACTCCATCCCTGGTTTTATCTCCTACAGGTTAAAAATCACTTTTCTTTTCTAAATGAGAATGGATTAATGTGCATGAATGTAAGAGCTGAGATGTTTGCCCCTATGATGTCAACACTTGGAGGCCTAAGGGGTTGGATAAAAGCCTATGAATACCATAATTGGGCTCTTGCATGCAGTGAAATCATTACAAAGGTCAAAACCCAGGTAATCCTGGGCAAATCCATAATCACATTTCACAGTCAGCGTTACATAAAACTCAACAAAATGATAGGACCAATGACTTTAGACTACATTTGTCTTTATTATATTATTTATTTTCTGAAGCTTTTACAATTGGCAACATCTGAAATTGATGATTTATGCATTAGCTCTTTTTCTATTTTTCTTATTTCTCTTTTTCATTTACATTATTTATATGCTTTCTTTAAAATATGACAATATTATCAAAAATATACATACATCATATACATGACCTAATTCTTTTTAGTGAGTAGGATGAACTGCTGCTGGTGTGCTGGTTTGCCAATTTATTGCAATTTTAGATCACAACTCCGTAAGTACATAACACATACAAATGTCTGTATGTACACTTGATTGTGAGCTTGTTGGAATTCCTATTCAAAAGCAATTAGCATTAACATGGAGTTATAGCTTTAAAAGCCTCCCTTATTGTAGGTAGACATTACTCAATATTACACAGAAGTGTGTCTGGGAGAAATTGTGTCCATTCAATCAAACAAATATTTGTGAGCTCAGGCGCTTATATGGGATAAGCTTGCAGTCAGCATACTGATCCAATACAAAGGTGTTCAATAGCCTTAAGGACAGGCCACTGAAAAATACCAAAAACATTATCGGATACCTTAATATTTAAACATTTCATATTTAAAGCAACTTTACAGAATCCAGGACCAACAGACCAAAAACCCCCTGTTGAGCAAGCCGAAAAAACCTGGAGAGGAACCAGATTCAGCAGGGACCAATCCTCCTTGGGTGGCCTGGAGATTAATTTGAATGAATAGGATATACACAAATCATACACACACAAAATTAAATTAAACTAAAAGTTATAACTGGCAAAAAATACAAATAATAATATTGCAAACAGTTGGAGTTCTTCATTATTCAGTCCAGTCTGTTATAAAGTCCGTAGTGAGTTCTGGACATTTTTGGTGCAAACACGCCAGATTCCCGTCATATCTATCAGGAGCAGCATTGTTGGCACAGCAGTCTTGACTTGCAGGCTTCAATCTCAGGTGGGTAAACAGGTTTCTGTCAGAACCACCTCGGGGTAAAACAATAGAAAATGTAGTTAAAATGTGAAATCATTAAGAGTAAAATGTCAGTTTTGCAGAGAGTAGCATGAGACTCCGGCACTCCTAATTATTACAGCATAACTAAAAGGGAGAACTAGCAGGTAACACAGTCAGCCTTACCCACCGTCATGAAACCTGAGTGATTGGATAAGAGAGGCAAACCTACAGCAACCCAACATCCCTGATCACCACAAGTTTCTATGATCTAGAACCCCCAAGCTCTGTGCCTTTGTCTATAGTCTGGGTGGGCAGTTCCAATCCTAGGGGTCAGAAATCAGACACAGCCAGAGGCCAACATGCAGCATCAGCAAATCTGACAACATGAGAGCACCAGACTGCGCAGACACCAGACCTCCAGGAACAGAGCCACACATCCAAACAACTGGAGTTTGTTTATGGATCAGCCAGAGCATCCAATGAGAAGAACATTAGAATAATCTAACTAAGAAGTTATAAACGCATTGATCAGTTTTTCAGCGTCATTAGCAGATAGTATATTTCTTATTTTAGAGATATTACGCAAATGAAAGAATGCAACTCTAGTAATATTATTAACATGTGCATCAAAGGAGAGGTCTGAATCTATTGTGACACCCAAGTTTTTTACATTTTAGCTGGGAGTAACAGAGAAAGTGTTAAGTTTTAGAACCAGGTTAGACAACTTGTCTCTCGCAGCCTTAGATCAAACAAGTAATACCTCTGTTGCACGCTATCCATTCTTTTATGTAGTTTACACAATCTTCAGTCTTAAAGATTATGTTAATGTCATTGGGTTTGGCTGATATATACAGCTGTGTGTTGTCTGCATAGCAGTAAATATTTATGCCATGTTTATGAATAATTTTTCCTAATGGTAACATATAGAGTGTAAATAATAGAGGTCCCAATACTGACCCCTGTGGAACACCATACTTTACTTTTGTAGTTTCAGAGCAATTATTATTTACTAGGGCTGTCGAAGTTAACGCGATAATAACGCATTAACGCAATCTCAATTTAACGAGATTTTAAAAAATAGTGCCGTTAACGCACTAATTACATTACGAGATTTTTTCACTTCTAAAACTAAAGCAATTCATTTTTCACCCACGGGAGACAGATTGAATTATTCTCACTGACCACACTCACACGCACGTTTAATGTTCTTTAGTTCCGTTTGACAAAAAAAACCCTTAAAAATAGAGCTAACAGTGAAGATAACCGGTTACAAAAGCAGCGACCGCTGTTTGTGTTCAATTCTCTGTTCACAGTGTCGATACAAGTGATTCAAGAATCGATTCATTGTAAGCGCAGCGTAAGTTTCTTTTCTCAGTCATCTCTCCGTTTTTACTGTTATAATAAATGATGCGGTTGTAAATAAACACCAAATACTACAGAACATTTTGTGTGACTCGCTTACCTTATAAAGCTCAGGCTTAATTATACTGGTTATTACCACAGAGCGGGAGTCGACTCAGAGTCGTTTACGATTTACCGAGGTGAACCACGAACGTGCTGATAGAATCGGCTCAGATGGGATCGGACTGTATTATCTTTTTAAAGTAAATATTTCAATCAGCAGAATCGCATCGCATGTATGATGGATGGTGCACAACGTTAATTACGTGCGTTTATTAATGAACGTTTACGTTAGCTTGTCAGAAGCTTTCTCAATGATGTCTGTGCAGTGTTTTTTTTTTTTTACAATTAGTGATGGCAAGCAACTGTTCCACTGCACTATTTTACACTAAAAACTACTCTATTCCATAATGCTCCAGATTGCATCATTCTAAATAGGTATCGGCGAGTACAAAAATACATGTACTCGTACTCGGTTGGGAAAAAATGGTATCGATGCATCCCTAGTGAAAACACACTCACTTCGTGTAGAAACGTCCATCAAACCATCGTCACGATACAACCACAGAAAAGTCTGTTACAATAACTGCGCATCTGACATATATACGAAGTCAAGGTTCTCTGCTAGATAGTATTACTGCCTAATATGTGAGTGAATAAAACTCCCTTACAGTTTTCTCTTGTCCCAGCAGTTTTTAACATAAGTACATTTAGCATAAATATGTTCACCATTTTAATTGTAACATTTCACTTAAAATCCTTGTTTTCTATAACATTTACACAGATTTTTTTTAATGCGATTAATCGCGATTAACTATGTAAAATTCTGAGATTAATCGCGATTAAAAATTTTAATCGTTTGACAGCCCTATTATTTACATACTATTATTTATTATTTAGATACTTGTCAGGACTAGCCCAGGTCTCAGTTAAACAAAGTGCACTAAGACACTAGTCCTGACGAGTATCTAGGTTTAAATGAAGCTGTAAGGTTCTGTGGCGTCAGTGGTACTTACCACTCTTCCCTGATGTCACAGAGCCTTACAGAGCTCAGTAGAGGAAGGCCTTAAATAATAGGCCTTCCAATTAGGGCGAATCGCCTGCAGCTGTGGGCTGGCTTACTTAAGCCAGCTCTGCACAGCAGCGGGGGTCGCACCTTTTGTCTGCTTTTGTTTCTTTTGTTTGTTTTTTCAGTTCTCTGGTGGCAGCGCATCCACGCTTAGGTCAGACGGTATCCCCTGGTGGCATGTGCCATTAGGGTGTGTAGACTGCAAGGTCGAGGTAACATCTTTATTTAGCCTATTGCTTTAGCGTGGTGCGACGCCGTGCAGCCCTCGTGCTGCCTTTTCTTTATTCGGTTAGCGTTAGCGGTGCTGCTAAACAGCAAGCGATATCGCTTGCAGCCGTATCCGCATTATCCTCTCATCTTAAGTGGTCATTTTGTTTCGTAACCGCTGGGTGGCGAGGCCGTTAAGTGTTCGGCTCTCGCGTCAACATCCCCGGTTCGAATCTGCACTTCTGAGGCTGTCTAACTGATTTGTTCTATTCTTCTCTTTTCAGATCGGCGAACTTCATTAGCTGCAACCTTCAGCGAAGCCACGCCGATCGCGTTCTTCCCGTAGCCCACCGCCGTGCGGGGGGCTATTGATGTCCGGGAGTCCTTAACTCCCGTGTCATATTGCTGTAGTGCCTTAGCGCTTTCAGCTTGGTGGGTTAGTAACTGCCTGATGGTGATGCCGTCAAGCGCTCGGCTATAACGCCATTACCCGGTTTACACCCACCGCTTTATTTTCAGCGATAGTGGGATTAGTAACTGCCAGATGGTGATGCCGTCAAGCGCTCGGCTATAACGCCATTACCCGGTTTACACCCACCGCTTTATTCTCAGCGATAGTGGGATCAGTAACTGCCTGATGGTGATGCCGTCAAGCGCTCGGCTATAACGCCATTACCCGGTTCACACCCACCGCTTTATGTTTCAGCGCCAGTAGGTTCAGTAACTGCCTGATGGTGACGCCGTCAAGCGCTCGGCTATAACGCCATTACCCGGTTCATACCTACCGCTTTATTTTCAGCGTCTACACACACCCCCTCACCCGCGCTACGCCAGCGCGTCGGCAACACAACCGCCGTGCATCGGCGCGACCCGGGTTCGCGCCTTGCATTAATCTTTGTTTTCCTTTTTCAGTTTTCGTTGCCTGCATCGCCCAGCGGCCTCCAGCGGGGTTCATTATTGGTTTTGTTTTTGTTTTGTGTTTTGTGTTTAATTTTTCATTTAAAAAATAAAATTATTGTTTACGTTAACCTCCGCACTTGAGTCCTTTCTCTCCCACGTGACAGAAGCAGCTACTCCGGGATACAGTCCTGAATATAAGGCGCGTCTTAATGGTCGTAGAGGAGTAGTCACAATTTATGACAAAGACATAGGCCTCACTGTAAAAGCAATACATATACCTAACTCATTTGAAGTTACTGACACCTGACATATGTGATAATTTCATTTGCTATTACAGTTTTACACTCAATCTAATGTTTAGTAGTCCTAACTTTAATCGAACTTGTTTTTATAAGGCTAATATAAGGCTTTATGTTAGATTTATGAGGTTATTAGGACATACTTTTTGATAATGTTTTAACTTACAACTGACATGGTGAACAGACACAGTCTTAATAGTTTGGGACCTAAAGATTTCAGGTGACGTCCGATGGCGACAGTAGACTGTCGGTTTAGTCTGTTTGTCTGCTGCATGGTCTCGGCTCTGGATAGTCAATTACCAATATCTGCCGCTAAATAAGACATGATTGTAATTGTTTTAACTGAAATTTAGCTATTAACTGAATTTTAGCTATTAATCCATTAAACCTTTTCCAGACTACACGACCCTCCTGCAGTTCTGTTGCTGGTAGCATTCTGACACCTACTGGATTAGAAAAATCATGACTTTCATTAAATCATGACGTCATGTTTCCTGAATAACCGGCACGTTTAAGTTGGAAAAAAGACCAACTTGATGTGGTCCACACATTTATTGATTATTTACTGATTAAATAAGCTAAACCTGTTATACAGATGAACTTGGTGGGTATACATTTGCTGACTTTTGCGCATCTGTGCTCTGTATATTCACACCCAGTCCCATTTACCAATCAAAATGATGAGATCAGATGTGTTTGGGTAGTGGACCATTTACATCACTGCAGTAACATGGTAATAACACAGTAGGGTGTAATGTTCTGGTATGATTTTATCAGATGCAGCAGTGTTGTTGGGATATTTATATACAGTTGTAACCACCCTGGAATACATACCATATTAGCACTTATCGTAGGTTAGTACTTTAAAATTACCATCAGCACAGCTGCACTTGATACACTCATTGTGGAGCTGAGACTAGCCAACCCCCAATATCAACTGTTCAGTGGAGGTCTTTTATCCAACTTTGTAGCAACAGTTAAGGGAAGGTCCTTTCCTCTAAAAAAATAAAAAAGCAAGGTCCATAGAGACACGGTTTGACAGGTTTGGTGAGGAGGACCAGTTGTTTTTTTTATTTAATAATTATATTTAAATAAGAAAAATAGTACTTTTCATTCAGACACCAAAAAAACCAATTACAATTATTTTGTGCATAATACACACCAAATTCCAAAAAGTTGAAAATGTAGGAAAAAGTTTTGATTATGAGAATAAAATCTAAATAATTATGAGAATAAAGTTGAAATGATTATGAGAATAAAGTCGAAATGATTATGAGAATAAAGTCAAAATTATTTAGAGATTAAAGTCGAAATGATTATGAGAATAAAGTCGAAATTATTTCGAGATTAAAGTCGAAATTATTATGAGAATAAAGTTGAAATGATTATGAGAATAAAGTCGAAATGATTATGAGAATAAAGTTGAAATTATTATGAGAATAAAGTTGAAATGATTATGAGAATAAAGTCGAAATGATTATGAGAATAAAGTCGAAATTATTTCGAGATTAAAGTCGAAATGATTATGAGAATAAAGTCGAAATTATTTCGAGATTAAAGTCGAAATGATTATGAGAATAAAAACGAAATTACTTAGAGATTAAAGTCGAAATGATTATGAGAATAAAGTCGAAATGATTATGAGAATGAAGTCCAAATGATTATGAGAATGAAGTCCAAATGATTATGAGAATGAAGTCCAAATGATTATGAGAATAAAGTCGAAATGATTATGAGAATAAAGTTGAAATGATTATGAGAATGAAGTCGAAATGATTATGAGAATAAAGTCAAAATATTATGGCCAGAGTGAGCAGCCGTCATAAGCTTGTCAGTTCAGAGAAGCAGGGGTGTCGTAGTGGGGTGAAAAGTTGGACTGAGTTACCAGGGCCCCAAGTTGGGGGAGGGCCCTTGAGGAGTCTAGAAGAAGTCTGGACTGGGGTGAAGGGGGCCTGGGATGAAGGGGGCCCATGGGCACTGCTTGTGCATAGGGCCCAGAATTTGGTGCTACGCCCCTGCAGAGAAGCACGGGTCTCAGTACCTGGATCAGCACGCAAGCGCTGAGGACAGCGTTCAATGTGTGATACTGTGGTTATCCAATAACCCGCGGTTACTTTTGGATTGTTGTTTGTATTGTACGCTTCTATTCACATGACATGATGACTAAACCCGTCAATGCAACAATTTATAGCGATGCCATACGGCTTTAGTTTATCGTACGAGTCCATAAGACTCGGTTAAAGTACTGTGGGTGGTGCACGTTCTTCTAAATAAACACAGTTTATTGCAAAGCCGTTTCAACGCCCTTATACTAATAACAAATTGGTGCTGATGTGCCAGGTGATTGGGGATTTCTTTATTTGTGAAACTTTACCAAATCATGAAAATCCCTCATTTAACACAAGGAAGTTGCTATGGCCATAATATTTTGACTTCAATCTTGAAATCATTTCTACTTTAATTGCGAAATCATTTCGACTTTAATCTTGAAATTATTTCTACTTTAATTGCGAAATCATTTCGACTTTAATCTTGAAATTATTTCGACTTTATTCTCGAAATCGAAACTTAAAAAAATATTTTTCTTTAAAGTGGCCCTAATACGCTGTCGTAGTATTGTAAACAGTACAAAGACAAAATGTTAATGGTTCAACCAATTAATTTTACTGTTTTTACTTTTTTATTTATTTATTTATTGTATAGAGATGCTCATTCTTTCATGGCTGCAACACATTCCAAACAAGTTATGATAGGATCATGTTTACCACTGTGTTACATCAAGTTACTTTTAATGTTCTGTAATAGTTTGCAAACTCAAGGCAAATATTGTAGTTGTCAAGGTGAAATTTATTTCATTCTTATTAAATATAATACTACAGCTGCTGACTAATCTGCTAAAAACGATGGCACCATTTGCTGTTGATTTAAAATGCACATGTAACCATCAGTAATAGAGATGTCTTCACAGCTGTTCAAGTAACTCATGCAGTTGCCACTAGCATACTAGTTGCCAAAGCATGGCTGACACTGGCTTTTAAACTTTTTGGAACTGGATGGTCCTCTTATTCTTTCGTTCAGAGCACACATTTCCACTTTGTGTCAATTTCAGAAAAGCTTGAGTCCAGAGAAGTCAGAGGCATTTCTGGATGTTGTTGACATATGACTTTTTGTTTTGACTTAATTTTTGTATTTGTAGATGCAGTGACAAAATGTGTTTACTGACAATGGTGAAATTAAACATTGCTCTTCAATCTCGCCGTTTTAGCACAGAGATTTCTCTATATTCTCAATTTTTTATTACATATTTTATGGATTGTAGAGGGTGAAATCCCTAAATTCCTTGCAACTGTGAGTTGAGAAACATTGATTTCAAACAGTTGGACCATTCGCTCAAGCAGTATTTCTCAAAAGGACAAACCTCAACTGATCCTTGCTAATAGATGAATAAGCATTTGGTTTATGCTCCAATTATAATAGCATGACATGTAATCTATTTAAATGTTTACTGGTGAAGAAGTTCTAACTTTTTTTAAATGTGTTTTAGGCATCAAATTAAAATTACTATATGCTCACACAAATCCATAAAATAAATAAGTTAAAATATTCCAGTGTGATTTTTTTCTTTACCCCAACGTTAAAAATCCTAAAGATGCAGAGAATTAACTAACCATTTACACAAACTCAGAAATCAACATAACTGGGATTTGAATGATTTTTACCATATTTTTACACAATGTATAACACAGATGTTGATTTCTTTACCAACTGCCATGTATTATGCTTCATCCATCTTAAAAACATCCACATAACATGATGCTGCCACCATTGTACTTTACTGTAGGGATTGGTGTTCTCAGGGTGACAAGCAGTTCTGCCAAATTTGCTAAAAGGCTAAAAAGTTTAGTTTTGGTCTCATCTGACCAGTGAACCCTCCGAAACTGTGATATAGCTGTCCTGTAAAAATACCCCATCTGAACAGTGAATCAGGCCAGCTTATTTAGGCCTATTTTCGTCTTTAGGGTACTTTTTTATATAAATATTTTGTTTATGCAGTTTCTCCCCTTTTTCTTCATTTTAGTGCGTCATGCTTCCTCTCCACCAATGCCGATCCCCGCTCTGGTTAAGGAGAACAAAGCTAACCCACGCCCCCTCCGACACGTGGGCAGCAGCCATATGCATTTTGTCATCTACAATTTGACGAGTGCAATGCGGATCAGCACTGTGTATGGAGAGACACACCCTGACAGACTCTTTTCCTGTCTCTGTGCAGGCACCATCAATCAGCCAGCAGAGGTCGTAGTTGCATTAGTTATGAGAGAGTCCCTATCCGGCTTTAACATCCCATCCCTATCTGAACAACAGGCAACAATCTTTGTTCATGTGTTCACTCGGCAGGCAGAGCTGAGATTCAATATGATGACTAACTGGGCTAAACAGACTAACTGGGCTAAACAGACTAACTGGGCTAAACAGACGAACAGGACTAAACAGACTGAACAGGACTAAACAGACTGAACAGGACTAAACAGACTAACAGGACTAAACAGACTAACAGGACTAAACAGACTAACAGGACTAAACAGACTGAACAGGACTAAACAGACTGAACAGGACTAAACAGACTGAACAGGACTAAACAGACTGAACAGGACTAAACAGACTAACTGGGCTAAACAGACTAACTGGGCTAAACAGACTGAACAGGACTAAACAGACTGAACAGGACTAAACAGACTGAACAGGACTAAACAGACTGAACAGGACTAAACAGACTAACAGGGTTAAACAGACTAACTGGGCTAAACAGACTAACTGGGCTAAACAGACTAACTGGGCTAAACAGACTAACTGGGCTAAACAGACTGAACAGGACTAAACAGACTAACAGGGTTAAACAGACTGAACAGGACTAAACAGACTAACCATGACTAAACAAACTCAACATGACAAAGGCAACGACAAGAACAAACCAGAATAGATCAGGATCTATATGAACCAGACAGAGATACATTAGTCAAACAGAGCAACCATGAAACAAATCCAGTAATCCCCACCAGCCTCTCCCAGTACCTCTCTTAAATATATTGCAGCTGGGGCTAATTAGCCCCAGAGAACCAATCCAGAGAGGGGAGCTGGCTGGAGGCTGATTGCTCCAATAGAGGTGGGTGTGGCAGACAGGAGCACACAGAAGGCTCAAGTGTGACAGTAGCCCCCCCTGTAGGCACGACTCCCGGCGTGCCCAAATATAAACACAAAAAAAAAAGGGGGTCCTGGACCCTGCGGGGCGAATTTAAAGTAATTCATAACGTTCCGAGGCAGGCATGACATAAGTGCGGTAACTCGGGGTGCCGACGGAAATCCAGAAGCACCGTCGGGGGGCGCCAACGAGGGTTCAGAAGCACTGTCAGGGGGTGCCGACAAGAGTTCAGAAGCGCCATCGGGGGCCGCTGACGAGGAGCCAGAAGCACCATCTAAGGGCGCCAACTCATGAACTGAAGTGCCATCGGAGGACACCAACTCGGGAACAGAAGCACCCTCTGGGGGTACCAACTCAGGAACAGAAGCGCCATCGGGGGCCACCAACTCAGGAACAGGAGCGCCATCAGAGGGCGCCGACTTAAGGACAGAAGCGCTGTCAGGAAGCGCCAACGAGGAAACAGAAGTGCCGTCGGAGGACACCAACTCAGGAACAGAAGCACCGCCGGGGGGCGCCAACGAGGAAACAGGGACACCATCAGGGGGTGCTGACTTGAGGACAGAAGCGCCATCGGAGGGCGCCTTCGAGAGTTCAGAAGCACCGTTAATGGGTGCCAACTTGGAAACATAAGCGCCATCGGGCGACGCCGACTCGGGAACAGAAGCGCCGTCAGGGAGCGCCAACATGGAAACAGAAGCCAGCTGCGTGGAGCCTGGCAAAGAGGCTTCGGGAGCCAGCTGCGTGGAGCCTGGCGAAGAGGCTTCGGGAGTCAGCTGCAAAAACACTGGAGAAACGTCATTAATCAGCTGCACAAATCCTTGAGAATCTCCTTGATTCAGCTGTGAGGACCCTGGAGAGGCGTCCGAAGTCAGCTGCGAAAACACTGGAGAAACGTCATTCAGCTGCGAGGACCCTGGAGAGGCGTCCAAAGTTAACTGCGAAAATCCTTGAGAAACTCCTTGAAACAGCTGTGAGAACCCTGGAGAAGAAGCGTCCGGAGTCAGCTGCGTGGACCCTTGAGAAGAGGCGTCCGGAGTCAGCTGCGTGGACCCTTGAGAAGAGGCGTCCGGAGTCAGCTGCGAGGACCCTGGCGAGGAGGCGTCCGGAGTCAGCTGCGTGGACCCTTGAGAAGAGGCGTCCGGAGTCAGCTGCGTGGACCCTTGAGAAGAGGCATCCGGAGTCAGCTGCGTGGACCCTTGAGAAGAGGCGTCCGGAGTCAGCTGCGTGGACCCTTGAGAAGAGGCGTCCGGAGTCAGCTGCAAAAACACTGGAGAAACATCACTCAGCTGAGAAAACACTGGAGAAACATCGCTCAGCTGAGAAAACACTGGGGAGGCGTCCGAAATCAGCTGCTTGGACCCTGGATATGCGTCAGAAGCCAGCTGTTTGGACCCTGGAGAGACTGGACTCGGCTGCGAAAACACTGGAGAGGCGTCCGAAATCAGCTGTTTGGACCCTGAATATGCGTCAAAAGTCAGCTGTTTGGACCCTGGAGAAACTGGACTCAGCTGCGAAAACCCTGGAGAGGCATCCAAAATCAGCTGCTTGGACCCTGGATATGCATCAGAAGTCAGCTGTTTGGACCCTGGAGAAACTGGACTCATCTGCGAAAACACTGGAGAGGCATCCGAAATCAGCTGCTTGGACCCTGGATATGCGTCAGAAGCCAGCTGTTTGGACCCTGGAGAAACTGGACTCAGCTGCGAAAACACTGGAGAGGCGTCCGAAATCAGCTGCTTGGACCCTGGATATGCGTCAAAAGTCAGCTGTTTGGACCCTGGAGAAACTGGACTCAGCTGCGAAAACACTGGAGAGGCGTCCGAAATCAGCTGCTTGGACCCTGGAGAGGCGTCAAAAGTCAGCTGTTTGGACCCTGGAGAAACTGGACTCAGCTGCGAAAACACTGGAGAGGCGTCCGAAATCAGCTGCTTGGACCCTGGATATGCGTCAAAAGTCAGCTGTTTGGACCCTGGAGAAACTGGACTCAGCTGCGAAAACACTGGAGAGGCATCCGAAATCAGCTGCTTGGACCCTGGATATGCATCAGAAGTCAGCTGTTTGGACCCTGGAGAAACTGGACTCAGCTGCGAAAACACTGGAGAGGCGTCCGAAATCAGCTGCTTGGACCCTGGATATGCATCAGAAGTCAGCTGTTTGGACCCTGGAGAAACTGGACTCATCTGCGAAAACACTGGAGAGGCATCCGAAATCAGCTGCTTGGACCCTGGATATGCATCAGAAGTCAGCTGTTTGGACCCTGGAGAAACTGGACTCATCTGAGAAAACACTGGAGAGGCATCCGAAATCAGCTGCTTGGACCCTGGATATGCATCAGAAGTCAGCTGTTTGGACCCTGGAGAAACTGGACTCATCTGAACCTGAGTACACAGGACTGGAGCCGGCGAACAAACAGAAGGACCCCCGGAGCCCTTGGGGTCGAAACAGGAAACAGGACCTAAATAATTTTGGCTGGCTCCTAACGTGGACTTGGGACAGTCACGAGCTTTATAAGCGGGCACTGGCTCCTGGACCACATCCGCAGTGGGCACTGGGGAAAATTTAACCTCCCCAGTGGGCACTGGATACCAGGTATAAGCTACAGTGGGCACTTTGCTACATGAAAATTTGGTTCTCATGAGGCCCTCAAAATCCCTCACCGAGTTCAGCACAACTCCCCTGTCAGACCAAAGCTGCTTAGCCCACTCATGAGCAGCACCCCTCAGTCTAGACATCATAAATCGTACCTTGTCGATTTCAGTTGGCTGGGGGTCCAGAAGGTTCTGCAGATAGAGCTGGCTCTGTAGAAGGAAGCCTTCAACACTATGGTTGCTTCCATCATAAGGAGCCGGCCTACTAAGCGGGAAGACCAGAGGAAACCTCATAGAGCCAAAGTCTGGGAAAACATGAACTAGCAACATCTCGCGGTGTCCTAATTTGGGGGATTATTCTGTAACGCTCTGTGGGCTAGATGGACAGGAGGGGCGGACACAAACGCAGAGATGTGAGATAGACTGATGAATTTTAATAATAAGACAAGACAGGGTAAAACTGACAGAACAGGACTAAACAGACTGAACAGGACTAAACAGACTAACAGGACTAAACAGACTGAACAGGACTAAACAGACTGAACAGGACTAAACAGACTGAACAGGACTAAACAGACTGAACAGGACTAAACAGACTGAACAGGGTTAAACAGACTAACTGGGCTAAACAGACTAACTGGGCTAAACAGACTGAACAGGGCTAAACAGACTGAACAGGACTAAACAGACTAACAGGACTAAACAGACTGAACAGGACTAAACAGACAGAACAGGACTAAACAGACTGAACAGGACTAAACAGACTGAACAGGACTAAACAGACTGAACAGGACTAAACAGACTGAACAGGGTTAAACAGACTGAACAGGGTTAAACAGACTAACTGGGCTAAACAGACTAACTGGGCTAAACAGACTGAACAGGGCTAAACAGACTGAACAGGGCTAAACAGACTGAACAGGGCTAAACAGACTGAACAGGACTAAACAGACTAAACAGGACTAAACAGACTAACAGGACTAAACAGACTGAACAGGACTAAACAGACTAACTGGGCTAAACAGACTAACTGGGCTAAACAGACTAACTGGGCTAAACAGACTAACTGGGCTAAACAGACTGAACAGGACTAAACAGACTGAACAGGACTAAACAGACTGAACAGGACTAAACAGACTAACTGGGCTAAACAGACTAACTGGGCTAAACAGACTAACTGGGCTAAACAGACTGAACAGGACTAAACAGACTGAACAGGACTAAACAGACTGAACAGGACTAAACAGACTAACTGGGCTAAACAGACTAACAGGACTGAACAGGACTAAACAGACTAACAGGGTTAAACAAACTGAACAGGACTAAACAGACTCAACATGACAAAGGCAACGACAAGAACAAACCAGAATAGATCAGGATCTATATGAACCAGACAGAGATACATTAGTCAAACAGAGCAACCATGAAACAAATCCAGTAATCCCCACCAGCCTCTCCCAGTACCTCTCTTAAATATATTGCAGCTGGGGCTAATTAGCCCCAGAGAACCAATCCAGAGAGGGGAGCTGGCTGGAGGCTGATTGCTCCAATAGAGGTGGGTGTGGCAGGCAGGAGCACACAGAAGGCTCAAGTGTGACACATACAATATTTTGGCCGTCACTTATTCATTACACAGCAAAAGTATGTTGATTCTGTGATGTATGTGATGCTCCTCTTTCCAGGTATTAATCTTGTAGTGTTTATCGATGGTCCCACTTCTTTACTGATGTTCAAACTGGATGGAAATCCACAGCTAAGAATAAACCTTCTGGACCTGCCAGTACCAGTAAACCAGGATTTATTTACCAATATAATACTGTCCATTCCTGTTTTTGATTGATATAGTAAATACCTGTGTAGCTGTTTGTGCTGAGGTGGTACTTCACCTTCCTCTTCAGCGATCACATCCAGGGACGACTTTTCAGGTTTTATCTATGGGGCAGTATGGAAAAACACTTTGATTAATAATGTAATGTAATAACGCTGATTAATAATGTAATGTAATAACGCTGATTAATAATGTAATGTAATAACGCTGATTAATAATGTAATCTTAAATGAGAAAAAAGAGACAGATTTGAGAGACAGAGACCTTTTCAACCTACCTACTAATGCTTTCCTTGTGTGTAGATTACATTGTACAGCAATACTGAAACACTAACAAATATGGTATGCACCAACCTTTGGTATAATCTGGAGTGATCCACTCGTTTCCTCAATCTCTGATTATGTAGATAAGTCTGTATCCTGGACGGACTTATATAACAAATCACTGGCATCCAACAGTGCTGTAAGTCCTATTGTGGTGAGATGCAGCCACCTGTAGGGAATAACAAGTGAGAAATATACACCACTGACTTTTATAACAGAGGTTTGCATCTGTGTTTAGCAATAAGCTGTTTTCATTATAAGAAGATTAAATGTAGATAATTTCTGGTATGTACTGTGAGCAGTATTGAATGTCCTGTAGTGTGCACTAGCCTTACATCTGATCTGTAATGTCGAATCCCGTCCATGGTGCTTTTTAATGTATGTATGCTGCTGCGCCTCCTGTCATTTGGGACGTCTGGGGTTCCGCTAACTTACTCTGGCTGAGATTTTTCAAACCCAGTCTGGTCAGTCCATCCTGTATCTCATAAAGCATTAAAACCAAAACAGCAAACACAGCTGAACAGTAAAACATTTAACTGATTAAACATTGATCTAACACTTAACCAGTTCAGTTTACTTAGCCATTAATAAATGATTTTGGTTTTATAACAAGACGACTGTACTGCTAAGGTTATACATGACCATTATGATCCTCCTGATGAAATGGACTAGTCATCTTCTTGTCACCTGCAGGTCAAGAAATATTAATAATAATGATTTGTGAACATTTGTCTTGTAGAAATTAATCTGAAAATATAAAACAACCTTAATATTATTAGATAGCAATCTAATTATTTAGTTGAATAACTTTACATTTTATAAACAAATAAAGGTACCCACCCTGATGCAGATAAACTTCATCTACTGGTCATCTATGATGTGACTATAATCTTTTTGTAGAGGCTGCATGCTGTCTTGTCTTTGCCTTTGGCCCCTCCTGAATCCATTTGTGCTGCAAAGCCTTCTGTGCAGTTAGACGCATTCCTGGGTCCCAGCTATAGGGAGCAATACAAGCAAAAAAAAAGCTAACTTGCTATACACTCTACACATGGTTTTGTCACTCTCTGTAGATTCCTCAGTAAAGCAATAAAAACAGAAAAGAAAACTGAAAATATATACAGATTTAAATGTCATGATATGACATTTGGCGTATTATACAGTGAAAATGCTCTATAATGCCAAAGTTGTAAAGAAAAATTTATTTATTTATTCTCAAAACCATTCTAAATCAACACAATGGCATAAACTAGTGAGTGTATAGTTTATCAGTGCAAAAGCACTGTAGGAACAGTTTTACTTAACAGCCATTATAAGGGAATTTATTAATTTGGTAAGGTGGACAGTTAATTAGATTAATTGAATAAATAATAAATAATTCTTTAAATCAAACACTCAAACATCTGAATACTGAATTGTTTGTCATTCACATACGTTAAGCAGCGCTGGATGAAGTCCAGGAACAGCTCATCACTGGTGTTTAAAATGCTGGCCAGATTTTTGGAACCAATCACTCTTAGTTCTCCATGGCGGTCGAGTACCCTAAGAGGTCGTCCTTTAAAGTCTGTGTAAAAATGCAAGACATATTTTAAGGAATTGTTTTCCTTAATGTTTACATGATAAATTGCAATTTCCCATCATTTACATGAAGCACTTACCGAAGAACAGTTCTTTCCTTAATGAGGTGTATTGAGTTGGAGGCTTTCCAAGCACCTAATGTATAGCAAATGATAATGAACACTTACAGGCTTACATTGATAGAAATACTGGATAGCTGAACTTTTGGTGAAATGGTGATTACGTTTCATACCTCCATAATGCGGGACATAATCTCCACCTCACTGTGTCCGTAAAAGGGATGCTGGCCAGTGTAAAGTTCTATCAGGATGCAGCCCAGACTCCACATATCAATAGCGGTGGAGTAGCGTTTGCGCACCATAACCTCTGGCGCGCGGTAGACGGACGTTCCTACCCGTTTAAGCTCTGCAGAGAAAGAGATGAATTACAAGAGATAAGAGGTGAGTACAATGATGAAAAAATTATATTTATATTTAAATAAATGCACATACACAGTCAGTTTTGCTCACCTTGCAGATGTTCAAAGCAGCTGAATCCAAAGTCAATGACTCTGATACCAGGTGGCTTTTCAAGTGACTGCATGATGTTTTCCTTAACAAGCAAAAAGTTAAAAATGAGTCCCTCATATAACACTAGCAGATTAACTTCACTCCCAAATTGTGCTTGAGCCAGTTTTAATGATTTGATGTATTTTGAATTGTCGTGCTTTAAGTGTAATCCAGCAAGATTAATGAACATGTACTCACAGGTTTGAGATCAGCATGAATGATCTTCTCTCGCTCGAGCATACTTAGGCACTTGAGCAGTTCACGAGCAATGTTGCGCACCTGATCTAAGCTCATGCCCTCACGGTGGTCCTTCATTACATTCCACAGAGTTTGCCTAATTGGAGAGAGAAACGTGGCACATGTAATATTATGTGCTCTCTGGGGTTTAGACAAAATGTTTCATTTTTAGATTCATAAACACACTCATGGTCACTCACCCCAGAAGTTCAAAAACAATGCAGAGCTGGTTTCTGAAGCGAAAGTGTTCTTTCATGTGGACAATGTTATAGCAGTCATCTTTGTCCTTCTTCCGCAAGAAATCCAGTATATCCAACTCTGTCTTGATAACACTAAATGAAACATTCATTTGAAACACGTTTGACCCTGTAATTGTTGCTAGTGCCTGTAGTAGTAATGTTATCTGTAGTTAATTAGTGTTTAATTGTAAACTGTTCTTTTTCTATTTGAATTCCAATGCCAGAATCTCATGGAGCATTTTGCTTACATTGTATGCATCTTCTTTCAAAAAAGCAAAAGCTGATCCATCAGTTACTCTTAAATCATGGCTTAAGGTTGTTAAACAATTGTATTAATTACATACAGAAACATGACATTTTCAATATTAATACCTGTCTGGACGAATTACTTTAATAGCCACAAGCTCATTGGTCTTGTGGTCCAGGCACTTATAAACCTGCCCGTAGGTTCCCTCTCCAAGCATCTTCTGCACCTCATAGCGGTAAGCAATATGCATAACCTATGTACAAACCAACCAAAATCAGCAACTGCTTAACAGTTTTTATTAATGCAGAGACAGAACTAGTTATTACAATATACATCAGGCACAGCATTAGACTAAATGTTACCTTGGTTTGGGTGCCAGTCTTCTCTTTCATTGTCTTGGGTCTGGCATAATTTTTCGTTATGTGGCCCAAATACCAGATCTCTGGGTAAGTGAGGATCTCATCACACTCAAACTCAGTCATGATCTTGCCAAATCTTTCCAGCACATCTGAAATACCCACACTGGTTACTGTTTCACTTTTTTACTGGACTGGTGGTGAAAATTAATTAATTAATTAATATTACCCTAAACCGGGACATAAACTAGCAGACTATACTATGGTCATTTTTGTACCTTCAGGAGACATGGGGAGCGTATCTTTCCTCAACAGCTTTTTGTTCTTCTGTTGGCTGGAAGGGTGCCAGGTGTTAACAAGCTTTGGAAGTTTCCTACTATTTGTCTTGAAATCCTGAGTCACTGACTTCTGATCTGGTATCTACAATGAATCAGTAAACTTATGTTAAAAAACATAAATTCTGATTTGGTTGATATTTAAGGGTAAACACAGATAGAGGTTAGTAAAACTTTGTATTAGTTTCAACTAGGTACTGTAAGTAAAAATCCTTCATTATTTACATCTCTAATGTTGGATAAAAAATAAGCTAGAATAGAATTTAAATAGAATCAATTATGTTTTTGATGTAAAAATCAATGATACTGCAGAGACATTATGCAAAATGCATTAGCAGCAGACATTAAAAAGACAGAAACCTGACAGAAACCTCAGTATACCACAGAAAAAGGCTTACCTGCTGCTGGCAGGGCTGATGTACAGGCTTGGTTTGCGTTTTTTTGAGAGGAGGGACAGCATCACACTTTCCACCCTGTGAGAGCAAAGATAACATACAGTGTATCACAAAAGTGAGTACACCCCTCACATTTCTGCAAATATTTCATTATATCTTTTCATGGGACAACACTATAGACATGAAACTTGGATATAACTTAGAGTAGTCAGTGTACAGCTTGTATAGCAGTGTAGATTTACTGTCTTCTGAAAATAACTCAACACACAGCCATTAATGTCTAAATAGCTGGCAACATAAGTGAGTACACCCCACAGTGAACATGTCCAAATTGTGCCCAAATGTGTCGTTGTCCCTCCCTGGTGTCATGTGTCAAGGTCCCAGGTGTAAATGGGGAGCAGGGCTGTTAAATTTGGTGTTTTGGGTACAATTCTCTCATACTGGCCACTGGATATTCAACATGGCACCTCATGGCAAAGAACTCTCTGAGGATGTGAGAAATAGAATTGTTGCTCTCCACAAAGATGGCCTGGGCTATAAGAAGATTGCTAACACCCTGAAACTGAGCTACAGCATGGTGGCCAAGGTCATACAGCGGTTTTCCAGGACAGGTTCCACTCGGAACAGGCTTCGCCAGGGTTGACCAAAGAAGTTGAGTCCACGTGTTCGGCGTCATATCCAGAGGTTGGCTTTAAAAAATAGACACATGAGTGCTGCCAGCATTGCTGCAGAGGTTGAAGACGTGGGAGGTCAGCCTGTCAGTGCTCAGACCATACGCAACATACTGCATCAACTCGGTCTGCATGGTCGTCATCCCAGAAGGAAGCTGACGCACAAGAAAGCCCGCAAACAGTTTGCTGAAGACAAGCAGTCCAAGAACATGGATTACTGGAATGCCCTGTGGTCTGACGAGACCAAGATAAACTTGTTTGGCTCAGATGGTGTCCAGAATGTGTGGCGGCGCCCTGGTGAGAAGTACCAAGACAACTCTATCTTGCCTACAGTCAAGCATGGTGGTGGTAGCATCATGGTCTTGGGCTGCATGAGTGTTGCTGGCACTGGGGAGCTGCAGTTCATTGAGGGAAACATGAATTCCAACATGTACTGTGACATTCTGAAACAGAGCATGATCCCCTCCCTTCGAAAACTGGGCCTCATTTGAATTATACAATTTACCCAAGTAAAATTCACATATCTAATGTTGCCAGGTATTTTCTGCGCAGCACCCATAAGTTAATACGTTATACAAACTAATAAAACAGATGAAATTTTAATGGGGTAACATATACTGAATCTGCAGTAAGAATGCAAAGCTATTATGGTATCAACAGTGCAAATAAGCATGACACAGTAAAGACTACCTGACACAGAAACCTGTGGGAGATCCACTGACCTTAGCAGAGTAAGAATGTCTCGGAACAATGCTCAACATAATACAACAGTTACGGCTCTTATAAGAACAAAATACACACCTGATCAATCTTCTGCTTGTCTTCAACATGGTTTGGCTGCTCTTTTTTGTTGATGCCAGGCAAAACGCGGGTCGTCTGTGGTTTTGAACCCAGAGAAGGCAAAGTGTCTGGATGTTTTTTATTCTTCGATACAATGAGAAAAGACAATAGAGTGTCATTAATTCACATCCTGCTGCAATTTTCCTTATATACACTGACTGCTGTAAACAATTATTTGTACTTTTATTAATTTCAATGTAAAATCTTTTACTTAAAGTAAAACTAAATTCTGCTCTGTTTTACTTCAAATATACTAAATAAATGTATTAGAAATAAGGGGAGTATACTGCAGACAAAGGCTTACCTGCTGCTGGCAGGGCTGATATGCAGGGTTGAGCTGCACTATGTTGAACGGCGGAACAGCATCCCACTTTCCACCCTGTGGAGTCAAAAAAACGTAAGAGGATCAAACAATGTCAGTGTCACACTAAAACAAATTAGCTTCCATCGCTATGTCCAACTGCCGACTTTTGGTGATTTGATATTTTGTCATCTGTAGCTATCTGACATAGAAATCTGTGGGACATCCACTGACCTTAGCAGTGTAAAAATTTATCAAAACTATGCTCAGCTTAATACAGCAGCTATGATTCTTATAAAACAAAGTACACACCTGACTAAACTTCTGCTGGACTTCATCATTGTTTGGCTGCTCTTTTTTGATGATGCCAGGCAAAACGCGGACCGTCTGTGGTTTTGAACCCAGAGAAGGCAAAGTGTCGGGAAGTTTTTTATACTTCTATACAATGAGAAAGGACAATAGAGTGTCACTGATTTCAATTCTAGTCAACTACTTTACCAGAAAATACAATTAAGTTTCATTATATACACTGACTACTGTATATAATTGTTTATACATTTACGTATTAATATTAATGTGAAATCTTTTTACCTAAACTAAATGTAATTATAAGGGAGTTATACCACAGACGAAGACTTACCTGCTGCTGGCCGGGCGGATGTGCAGGCTTGAGTTGCACTGTGTTGAAATGAGGGACAACATTATACGTTCCACCCTGTGGAGTCAAAAAAACATAAGAGGCTCAAATAATGTCACTGTCACACTAAAACAAATTAGCTGCCATTGCTATGTCCAACTGTCAACTTTGCAGCAACAGTACTTTTGTCATCTGTAGCTACCTGACATAGAAATCTGTGGGACATCCACTGACCTTAGCAGTGTAAAAATGTTTCAAAACTATGCTCAGCTTAATACAGCAGCTATGAATTCTTATAAGAACAAAATACACACCTGACTAAGCTTCTGCTGGACTTCAATATTGATTGGCTGCTCTTTTTTGATGATGCTAGGTTTTAAACCCAGAGAAGGCAAAGTGTCTGGAAGTTTCTTATTCTTGAGAAAGGACAATAGAGTGTCACTGATTTCAATTCTAGTCACCTACTTTACCAGAGAATACAGTTAAGTTTCAATATATACACTGACAACTGTATATAATTGTTTATACATTTACTTATTAATATTAATGTGAAATCTTTTTACTTAAACTTAAACTAAATGTAATTATAAGGGCGATATACCACAGATGAAGGCTTACCTGCTGCTGGCTGGGTGGATGTGCAGGCTTGAGTTGCACTGTGTTTAAAGAAGGGACAACATAATATGTTCCACCCTGTGGAGTCAAAGAAACGTATGAGGCTCAAATAATGTCACTGTCACACTAAAACAAATTAGCTTCAATCGCTATGTCCAACTGCCAACTTTTGGTGCTTTGGTGTTTGCAGCAACAATACTTTTGTCATCTGTATCTACCTGACATAGAAATCTGTGGGACATCCACTGACCTTAGCAGTGTAAAAATGTATCAAAACTATGCTCAGCTTAATACAGCAGCTGTGATTCTTATAAAACAAAGTACACACCTGACTAAGCTTCTGCTGGACTTCAATATTGATTGGCTGCTCTTTTTTGCTGATGCCAGGCAAAACACGGGCCGTCTGTGGTTTTAAACTCAGACAACGCAAAGTGTCTCGAGGATTTTTATACTTCTATACAATGAGAAAGGACAATAGAGTGTCACTGATTTAAATTCTAGTCAACTACTTTACCAGAGAATACAGTTAAGTTTCAATATATACACTGACTACTGTATATAACTGTTTATACATTTACTTATTAATATTAATGTGAAATCTTTTTACTTAAACTTAAACTAAATGTAATTATAAGGGCGATACACCACAGACGAAGGCTTACCTGCTGCTGGCTGGGCGGATGTGCAGGCTTGAGTTGCACTGTGTTGAAAGGAGGGACAACATAATATGTTTCACCCTGTGGAGTCAAAGAAACATATGAGGCTCAAATAATGTCACTGTCACACTAAAACAAATGAGCTGCCATCGCTATGTGCAACTGCCAACTTGAGGTGCTTGGTGCTTTGACAATTACAGCTACTTTAAGACAGGCTTGTGTAAAAGGACAGCACCACTAAAGGGTCTTACCAGCTGGAGGTGGCATGAAGGAGTTTTACAGAATCCACAATTACAACCCTGCTCCTGCTTATCAAAGCTATGTTTAGTAATCTACAGAAGTTCCGAGTCAAATACAGTAGACCCTTGAGTTATGAACGGTTTACCATACGAACATTTTGGGTTACAAACGATCTTTTTCAACTTAACGTACGAACAAATTTCGGATTACGAACCGAAATTCACGAAACACTGTATATGTATAATGTATAATGTGTATCAGACAGAGGGGAGAGTTAGTAAGAGAGAAGAAGGAAGTTATTCTTTTGTACAGTACTATTAAAATGAAGAAGGAAATAACAGAGAAATATGAGAGTTATTGCTGTTTCTTGTAGATACATTTTATAAAAAAAGAAGGAAATGTATTATGGTGTATGGTACAGCACACGTACTGTACTTAAATGTGATGTGTGTTTTTTATGTACAGTACTACTGTGTATTGTTGTTCATTATTGTTTATTACAGTATTATCTATTCTATAATTTAGGATAAAGGGAAAATATACTTGTATTTATAACAAAAAAAGACAATTTAAGACATTAGAGAGGTTAGGTAAGGGGGTGGTTTGGGAGGTCTAGCACGGATTAATTCTATTTACATTATTTCTTATGGCAAAAAAAGGTTTAACTAACGAACATTTTGACTTAAGAACAGCCCTTCGGAACCAATTAAATTCGTAAGTCAAGGGTCTACTGTATAAGTATAGGCAGCTTATTTTCATTGAAAAATTTACTTCAACAAAATTCACACATTTAATGTTTTCAGGTATTTCCTGAGCAGCATCTTTGGGTTAATGAATTATATAAAGTGATAAAACAGGTCTGTTTTTCTCAGGTGTCTAAAACTGTTTCTCTTTTAATGATGTCCAGGAGTTACACAGTAAAATTGAAGAAACGTTTATGAACACCTGCTATTTGGTTATTTACGTTTAATAAGTACTATTCAATATGTATGTGTAGAGTTCAGACAATCTTAACAATTATTTCAAGAAAACACAAGAAAATGAGATTATTAAACATAATAACAGATGTTCACTTACAGTTACCGGCATTTTAGAGAACATTACTCCAACTCTACTCTGATTTCACCGTGTTTCTCTAATCTAACGATCTCCACTGTGAACTCCGAGTGAAGCAGTGATGAAATAAAAGAACGTTCAGAATAGAAATCCCATAACCTTGTCTTTACTGGTGACGTCATAATAGCATCAAACCCGCTGATAAACACCGCTTATAAAGAAATGAGCAGTCAGTTTACCCATAATCCCCTACAGAAGTGACTCAACTATGTATAATACGAGTCAATGCATCGTTAGTGTACTGCAATATCCAGATTGCAGGAACCGATGCCAATGCATAATGCAAGACTATTTACAGTCGTATGCAGTCAATGAGGCTGAGGAGTACTGCAATCACTACACTGTTTTTAATAGTTTAACTTGTTAGTACTGCAATCACTACACTGTTTTTAATAGTTTAACTTGTTAGTACTGCAATCACTACACTGTTTTTAATAGTTTAACTTGTAAGTACTGCAATCACTACACTGTTTTTAATAGTTTAACTTGTTAGTACTGCAATCACTGCACTGTTTTTAATAGTTTAACAAAGTTAGTTCTGCAATCACTACACTGTTTTTAATAGTTTAACTTGTTAGTACTGCAATCACTGCACTGTTTTAATAGTTTAACTTGTAAGTACTGCAATCACTACACTGTTTTTAATAGTTTAACTTGTTAGTACTGCAATCACTACACTGTTTTTAATAGTTTAACAAAGTTAGTTCTGCAATCACTACACTGTTTTTAATAGTTTAACTTGTTAGTACTGCAATCACTGCACTGTTTTAATAGTTTAACTTGTAAGTACTGCAATCACTACACTGTTTTTAATAGTTTAACTTGTTAGTACTGCAATCACTACACTGTTTTTAATAGTTTAACAAAGTTAGTACTGCAATCACTACACTGTTTTTAATAGTTTAACTTGTTAGTACTGCAATCTCTACACTGTTTTTAATAGTTTAACAAAGTTAGTACTGCAATCACTACACTGTTTTTAATAGTTTAACCTGTTAGTACTGCAATCACTACACTGTTTTAATAGTTTATTTTGTTAGTACTGCAATCACTACACTGTTTTTAATAGTTTAACAAAGTTAGTACTGCAATCACTACACTGTTTTTAATAGTTTAACAAAGTTAGTACTGCAATCACTACACTGTTTTTAATAGTTCAACTTGTTAGTACTGCAATCACTACACTGTTTTTAATAGTTTAACTTGTTAGTACTGCAATCACTGCACTGTTTTTAATAGTTTAACTTGTTAGTACTGCAATCACTACACTGTTTTTAATAGTTTAACTTGTTAGTACTGCAATCACTACACTTTTTAACAGTTTACCTTGTTAGTACTGCAATCACTGCACCAATTTTAACAGTTTAACTTGTTAGTACTGCAATCACTACATAGTTTTTAATAGTTTAACCGCTTATAAAGAAATGAGCAGTAAGTTTACCCATAATCCCTTACAGAAGTGACACAACTATGTATAATACGAGTCAATGCATCGTTAGTGTACTGCAATATCCACATTGCAGGAACCGATGCCATTGCATAAAGCAAGACTCTATTTACAGTCGTAAGCAGTCAATGAGGCTGAGGAGTACTGCAATCACTACAATGTTTTTAATAGTTTAACTTGTTAGTACTGCAATCACTACACTGTTTTTAATAGTTGAACTTGTTAGTACTGCAATCACTACACTGTTTTTAATAGTTGAACTTGTTAGTACTGCAATCACTACACTGTTTTTAACAGTTTACCTTGTTAGTACTGCAATCACTACACTGTTTTTAACAGTTTACCTTGTTAGTACTGCAATCACTGCTCCAATTTTAACAGTTAACCTTGTTAGTACTGCAATCACTACACTGTTTTTAATAGTTGAACTCTTTAGTACTGCAATCACTACACTGTTTTTAATAGTTGAACTTGTTATTACTGCAATCACTACACTGTTTTTAATAGTTTAACTTGTTAGTACTGCAATCACTACACTGTTTTTAACAGTTGAACTTGTTAGTACTGCAATCACTACACTGTTTTTAACAGTTTACCTTGTTAGTACTGCAATCACTGCACCAATTTTAACAGTTTAACTTGTTAGTACTGCAATCACTACATTATTTTTAATAGTTTAACTTGTTAGTACTGCAATCACTACACTTTTTAATAGTTTAACTGGTTAGTACTGCAATCACTACACTGTTTTTAATAGTTGAACTTGTTAGTACTGCAATCACTACACTTTTTAATAGTTTAACTTGTTAGTATTGCAGTAACTACACTGTTTTAAATAGTTGACCTTGTTAGTACTGCAGTCACTACACTATTTTTAATAGTTTAATTTGTTAGTACTGCAATCACTGCACTGTTTTTAATAGTTTAACCTGTTAGTACTGCAATCACTATACTGTTTTTAACAGTTTACCTGTTAGTACCGCAATCACTACACTGTTTTAAATAGTTTAACTTGTTAGTACTGCAATCACTACACTGTTTTTAATAGTTTAACTTGTTAGTACTGCAAACACTACACTGTTTTTAATAGTTTAACTTGTTAGTACTGCAATCACTACACTGTTTTTAATAGTTTAACTTGTTAGTACTGCAATCACTACACCAATTTTAACAGTTTAACTTGTTAGTACTGCAATCACTACATTGTTTTTAATAATTTAACTTGTTAGTACTGCAATCACTACACTTTTTAATAGTTTAACTTGTTAGTACTGCAATCACTACACTTTTTAGTAGTTGAACTTGTTAGTATTGCAATAACTACACTGTTTTAAATTGTTGAACTTGTTAGTACTGCAATCACTACACTGTTTTTAATAGTTTAATTTGTTAGTACTGCAATCACTGCACTGTTTTTAATAGTTTAACTTGTTAGTACTGCAATTACTATACTGTTTTTAACAGTTTAACCTGTTAGTACTGCAATCACTACACTGTTTTTAATAGTTTAACTTGTTAGTACTGCAATCACTACACTGTTTTTAATAGTTTAACTTGTTAGTACTGCAATCACTACACTGTTTTTAATAGTTTAACTTGTTAGTACTGCAATCACTACACTGTTTTTAAAAGTTTAACTTGTTAGTACTGCAATCACTACACTGTTTTTAATAGTTTAACATGTTAGTACTGCAATCACTACACTGTTTTTAATAGTTTAACTTGTTAGTACTGCAATCACTACACTGTTTTTAATAGTTTAACTTGTTAGTACTGCAATCACTACACTGTTTTTAATAGTTTAACTTGTTAGTACTGCAATCACTACACTGTTTTTAATAATTTAACTTGCTGCTCAAGTGTTGCCACGATAAAATTGAGATCTGGGAATCCAGGGTTTGAATCTCAGGTGTGCTATCGGCCGGTCGGGCATCTGCATGGATGTGATCGGCTAATGTCTGAGGGGTGGGAATGGCCAAAATTATCTAGACACTATGTGGAATCTGCTATGCGGTCAGCTGTGGTGACCCCTACATAAGGCAGCAGCCAAAAGGGGAAAAAACTTGCTAGCTATACGTCATTGATTAAAGGTCAGAAATGCAACTGCATCTTTGACCCGTCTGTCCTTCTTCATGCTGCTGTTTAAACGATTTACTTTTACCTTTTCTTGGTTTGAATATTTCTCCACAATTATTCGCACACCTGGTAAAGTTAAAATGCTTCTAGGATTTTTTTTTTTTTTTGGTGAATTAACTTATTCTCGCAAGAAAAATGACAAAAATATTTTTATAGTTTTATTTATAATAAAAAAATCCCTAATCAAGAAATTATTTTTAATGAAACCATATTGCACATGGCACTACTGCACTAATCACACTAGCACAACAATAATGTATATATTGTATATTATTTGCTATACTTATATTATATATACTCTATTCTATTTATTGTCATTCATTTAGCCACTGTAGTCACCTTTCATAACTTTGTAATTATATACTAGTCTATACACTGGACAATCATTATCTGTTTATTGTTCTTAATATATGTCTCTTCATTTTTACTTATCTGGTCACTACTGCACTTTAACTGTATTATATGTAAATAATCTCTATCTTGCACTTCTGGTTAGATGCTACTGCATTTCGTTGGCTCTGTACTTGTACTCTGCACAATGACAATAAAGTTTAATCTAATCTAATGTAATATGTGCCACAATTATTGGCATCCCATATAATCAAAATTACAGAGTCAAGGAACAGAAGAAAGAAAAAAAAATTAAAGCAATAAATAAAATGTTCCAAAGAACAGGAACTGTGGCAAACTGTCTGGATGAAAACCCAAGTTTCATTTGCCTCCACACAAAGTAAAGTGGGTGGTAAGAAAAATCCTCTGTAATCAGTATTAAAAAGTTCAGAAAAAGTCATTATCTTTGGGTCACCAGGTCTCCATCAGATGTCACTTTCATGCCAACAGGTTATTTTAAAGTCTTACCAGGACTTACCACTTTTCTCATTTAATTTTTGAAAGAATGACCTCCTGCCATTTTTTATCTCATTACTAGCCCTAAATTGCCCCCATCACAACTTTTTTGAGATGTGTTGCTGGCCTGAAATGCAGGAATAGATGAAAGGAGGATGACAGATCCAGGAATAGAGAACAAAAAACATCTTGGGTTCATGCTATCTGTAATAAAATAAAAGTTAAAGTAAATGTAAGAAACTTTGCATTTTATTTTTTTTATTTGCATTTTCCATACTGTCACAACTGTTTCTGATTTGTGGTTTTACAAATTGTACAATTTGTTTTGTTAAATTAAAACAGATATTTATTGTATTCCATTTATACAAAATTGTTTAGTTAAATCACATGACATTTGAATAAACAGTTTATACAGTAGACCCTTGATTTACGAACGATTCACCATATAAACATTTTGGGTTACGAACGATCTTTTTCAATTTAACGTACAAACAAATTTCGGATTACGAACCGAAATTTGCGAAACATGTGACGTCACGAACAAGTTGACTCCGACCATCTCTCTATCTATCTCTCTCTCTCTCTCTCTCTCTCTCTCTCTCTCTATATATATATATATATATATATATATATATATATAATTAAAACAGATATTTTTTGTCATCATATATATATATATATATACTGTATATAGTGAGCGAACATTCGGACAGCAGATGGTGTTTTTCCAGTGTTTTCTTTATATTTTGTAAAATTTAATATTAAAATGTCCCCAAAGAAGGTGCAGAGAGAGTGCAGTGTTGAGAAAATGAACAAATCTATTACATTTGTTGTTGTATAATTACTCCTGCCAGTAGCTGTCACTGTGCATCAGACAGAGGGGACAGTTAGTGAGAGAGAAGAAGGAAATTGCCTAAGTAAAGTATTCTTTTTTTCGTGCAATTACACCTACAAAATACAATACTACTGAAGTAATGAAGGAAATAATAGAGAAATATGAGAGTTATTGTTGTTTCTGGTAGATACATTTTATAAAAAAGAAAGAAATGTATTATGGTGTATAGTACAGCACATGTACTGTACTGAACTGTGCTGTGTGTTTTATGTACAGTACTACTGTGTATTGTTTATTATTGTTTATTACATTAATGTCTATTCTATAATTTAAGATTTAAGGGAATATACTTGTATTTATAACAAAAAAAGACCATTTAAGACATTAGAAAGGTTAGGTAAGAGGGTGGTTTGGGAGGTCTGGCACGGATTAATTCCATTTACATTATTTCTTATGGGAAAAATAGGTTTAAGTAACAAACATTTTGACTTAAGAACAGCCCTTCGGAACCAATTAAATTTGTAAGTCAAGGGTCTACTGTACTTGTAATTCTAATATGGTTTTTATGTCAGTTTGAAATACAAAAAAAAATAGTACCTCTCAAAAAATTATGCTTTATGTCATCATAGTGATTGATCATTTATCACCTAATGTGCAAAATATACAATATATGGATTTGCATCTTTATTTTTAGGTTCAGGAGTTTTAGTGAAACCCATTGCTAACAGATACATAAAATCAATTTCATTCATTGATTATTTTTTGACAACAGTTTGGGGGAGGTTGTGTCCTTGCAAAGCAAAGCATAGTCCATAAGAACACAGTTTGGCAAGCTTGGTGTGAGGAAAAACTCCAGAGGCCTGAAAAAAGCCCTGACCTCCACTCCATTAAACACCTTTACAATTCATTTTAATTTGGTTGCACAGCCTCATAAACACTTTTGTGAGTCAGCATAGCTTCAAAATCTTGCCTTTCCAAAAGAGTAGAGGCTGTTGTAGCCACTAAGGGGCTGTCCGCATTTTGGCCAAATAAATAATAATAATAATAAGTTACACTTATATAGCGCCTTTCACAAAACCCAAGGTCGCTTTACATACAAAATTAACAAAAATAGCAATCACACCAAACTAGCATGGGAGGAAGGGAAACAGTGTCGAGAAAAGAGATGGGTTTTTAGTAAAGTTTTACATTTAGATAGAGAAGTAGTACAGTAGAACGTAGAGATGATGGAAGAGAGTTCCAAAGCGAAGGGGCAGAAACACTGAAAGATCGGCCACCCGTGGTGCTCAGTCTGAACCTGGGAACCACTAGGAGACCGGCATCTGATGACCATAGGTTACGGGAGGGATTGTAGAATTTTAGGAGGTCTGAAAGATAAACAGGACCCAAACCATGGAGTGCCTTATAGGCAGTGGTGTATAAAGTACCTGAAGGCCATACCTGAGTAAAAGTACAAGTCTCTTACCAGAAATTTACTTAGATAGAAGTAAAAGTCACCTTTTAAAATATTACTTGAGTAAAAGTCTAAAAGTATCTGATGTTTAATGTACTTAAGTATTAAAAGTAATTTGATATTAAATGTACTTAAGTATTAAAAGTAGAAGTAAAAGTAAATGCTGTTAGTATAAACTGAAGCGGTCATTTAGAAAAATATAAGATTGTTCTTTTAAGCCTGTAAACCACCTTAACAATTAACCTGTTTTCTTCCTTCCATCTGAACATGATCTGTGCCAATTTGTGATTATAAACAGCTGTTCACATCACCTATTTGAAATCACGTCATTATTTAGTTGTTTTTTAACCTTATTACGAGGACTAAATTGCCCAGTACCAACTTTTTTAAGAATGTGTTGTAGCTTAAAATGCATGTATGTGTATGTTAAGAATGAAGTTGACCAGACAAAACATGAAATATTTTGGGTTCATAAAAGATGGAATAAGAGTCGATGTAAATGTAAAAAACACTGCATCTATTTTATTTGCATTTTCTATACTGTTCCATTTTTTTTTTATTTGGGTAGTACATTCAAGTTATATAGATACAGTATATCCCAATAACCAAAAACAACTGAATTTTGGCAGAATTAATTTAAAAGCAAAACTCAAGCAAGTTTAACAAAACGTGTGGCACTTTTAACCCTTTAATGATCTGCTCAAGCAATAGTTTAAATCTAAATAGCTGGGTAAAATAAGCTGTATTTAAATAATCTTTTTTGGGCTGTATCTACTCCCTGGTTGGCGTGTGTTAAACTTAAAAAATATTGGTATTCTTACTTTAAGTAAACACCATTTCTAACTTATGTGTCAACCTGAAGCAGCAGCTGAAAAATCATCCATGTTCTTGTTGAGAGCATTAAAGGGTTAAAGACGTGCATGTTCCTCAGCACCATGAATCTTTCCTCTGTCAGTGTAATACAGAAGTTATCTGAGGAAATATTTGTCTGTAGGGGAGTTTTTAAAAATGATGGGACACATCATGTCTGCACTGAATTAATTACAAACAAATGTAGTGAAACGTTTTATTTGTGGTTCGAATGTAATCGGTAGCTTGATACCTGAACAATGTTAATGCTAATAATAATAATAATAAAAACAATGGTTCTGTGGCTTTACTTTGTTTATCATTCCTAACTTACATCAGTGTGTAGGACGGGGAGATTCTGAAATGACGATTATTCCGTATCTTTGAGTGAACGATGCGCTTTTAGAAAACGTTTGCATCTGCGCATTAATGTGTTTAACCGCTGATGTAATTTACAAGCGCAGATTTGCCAAACCTGCTGCAGTCTGTCATACATCTGACATCATTTAGCTAAAAAATTCTTGTCGTTTTATTTTGTAGTAACGAGTAACGAGTAAAAGTACACAATTTCTTTAGGAAATGTAGTGGAGTAAAAGTGAAAGTAAAATTTTTTTTTTATACTCCAGTAAAGTACAGATACTCCAAAAAACTACTTAAGTACTGTAACGAAGTATTATTACACAACACTGCTTATAGGTGAGAAGTAAGATTTTGTACTGTATGCACATGGTAATGGGCAGCCAGTGAAGCTGCTCCAGGACTGGGGTGATGTGATCAGACTTCTTTGTATGGGTTAAGAGCCGTGCAGCAGAATTCTGGACTATTTGCAAGGGGCGTATTGATTTAGAGGGAAGCCCATGGAGCAAATAATTGCAATAGTCCAGCCGAGAAGTCACAAAAGCATGGACCAGCATCTCAGCTACCGTAGAGGACAGTAAAGGGCGGATGCGAGCAATGTTGAGGAGATGGAAGAGTGCAGACCTGGATAGAGATTTTATGTGCGGTTCAAAACACAGAAGGGGATCGAACAGAACACCGAGATTGCGGACAGTGACTGAGGGTGTGATTATGATGTCATTTATAGAAAGGAGAGAGAGAGTAGACAGTAGACTTTGTACCAGTAATTAGAAACTGTTTTCTGAGCATTCAGTAAAAGAAAATTAGCCTGAAGTCAGCAGTTTAGTTTATTAAGACACCTTGTTAGTAAATAGTAAATCACACAGCATTCTGAGAAGATACAATGAATTATCTAAAGTATTTTTGTGATCAGTGTTTGGGTGAATGTTTTACTCAAGGTCACACATCAGAGCTTTGTGATAAACACTTCCTATGAGGAGTTTCCCTCTGAAAGGTGTTGCCACTGAAGATGCTAGGAGCACACTGCCATCATCTGCATACACCTGAGTCACCACTGGCTTGTCAGAGTGGATGTTCTGAACCCGAATCACCTACAACAAACAAACAAATGCCATATACACACTGCCTTGAAAAAGTATGTGCCCCCTTATTGTTTTCTTCTATAGAATTATTTTTTTATTCACTAAGAAAAAAGTAATCTATTATTAACTGGCCCTCTTGCTTAATAAGCTAATTCTGTTTATGCATTTTTCCCTTGATCTCCCAATATAGTCATATCCAATTACCCAGATATATCACTCCTCACCGTTGCAGATCCCTAGCCTGACCGATAACGACTGTACCTAACACACACCCCCTATGACACATATAGTAGCCAACTGCTTTTATTAAACTGGCTGACGTGGGTTTTATGCAGAGAGCAGTATTGCATTCGGATAGTCACACACTGATCTCTATTATTCCCCGTCTTTGTGCATGTCTTTTTGACCAGCCAGCAGAGGCACAATGCAGCAGTAAGAAAGAATCCCTTTGACCAACCCACCTGACAGACACAGCTTATCATGTATGTGAAGGCATCTTGATGGCCAATTTAATTGATAAGTTCGAATTATTGAGTAATATAAAATAAACTGGGACTGGGATCTCAAACTCATCGGCTCGAATCTCTGCTCTGCTACCGGCAACCTGGGAGCCTACATGAACAACAATTGGCTTGTTGTTCAAGGGTTGGCGTCGGAGAGGATTCCTCATAACTAGGGCCCTACTAAATTCACGGGAAAATGTGCTACGCATATGAAAAATTTTAAATTGCTAAACCCAAACCCTAACTTTTGACCTGGGAAACTGCTCATTTCATGGTCCGTGGCCGTGAATTAGGTAGGACCTTACTGATATCTGATGCAATTACGACCTCTGCTGGCTGATTGATGGCGTCTGCACAGAGACAAGGGATAATGGGGATCAGGGTGTGTCTCTCCATAAACAAACGCTGATCCACATATGAACTCGCCTCGTGCAGGTGAAAAGATGCAGTCGGCTACTGCACACATGTTGGAGGGGGCGTGTGTTAGTCATGACTCTCAGAGTGGAGGTCTGCATCAGTAGATAGGAAGCGCAATGCAATTGGGTAATTGGATACGACTAGATTGGGAGGAGAACTGGAGGGAAAATGCAATAAATAAATAGATAAACAAATAAACCATGTTTCATCATGACTGTGCCACTGTGCACAAAATGCAAGTGTCCTCAGTTTTTCGAATTAGGGTTTTATTTTTACACTGACAACATGAAGACATTTAAAACATCATAACTCTCTTTTTTTCTATGAAACATGCATTTTTATAAGAAACATACAACACACACATACAAACCTCTGAGCCAGGTGGATCATTCACATTTTGTAGAAAGAATTTGATTCCATTTGGGTGGCAACCCATCCACAGGTCCCCAGTTTTACTTTCCACTTCAATGTTGTCACAGAGGGAGCCTACAGCAACTTCCTGCTCAAAAAGTATAAAAAAGAAATCTCATTACACATACAATTTATGTTAGCAACTTTCTTTTATGTAAATTCATGTAGAGCATCCAGTTTAATGCGCACCTTCACACGAGACAGCGAGTTGTTCGTCTGAATCTCCAGCACCACAATTTGGTGATGCATTAAATCTGACACATATAAATGCCTGTTACAAAGACAGATAGATGTATTAAATAATGTATGGTTAAATAAGTCTTTATTACATTAGAACTGTGATTTTCAGCCTGAAAGCCCAATCTGAGATGGTGTGTCCCTTAATACTAGGGCTGCCACTAACGACTATTTTTCTATCGATTAATCCATTGACTATTTTATCGATTAGTCGATTAATCTAAATGATTAATTTTCCTCCAAAAAATTTAATTCAGAATCTCATTTAAGCTTCTTTTATTTTAACAACAAACAGTATGGCATAATAATATGGCACAAAACTAAATGTAAACAGGGTTTATGTCCATATTATCAAATTCTCAAGTGTTCCATATTAAACAAAGTGCAACAGTGTCTGGACAAAATACGACTTAGGTCATTCATGCAGCTAGTAGTGCTGAAGGAAATCATATGAACGGTTATATGAATGGTAACATTGTAGAAATTAAAAAGGATAATTAATAAACATAAACATAGTTTTTAAAACAATGCATTGACTTAAAATATTGACGTCGACGTCATCAACTAAGTCGACCAATCGCGGCAGCCCTACTTAATACTATATAGTATGTAACTTTTTTTTGCATTCAACTCCTTTTACTCCTAATTTGGGCATATCCAATTTCCCAACTGCATTTCCCACCAGTATCAAATACTGAGTTTTGCACTACTATCTGTGAACGTAACACTCTTGCAGGCACCTCAACCAGCCAGCAGACCCCACAGTTTTAACAACAGTGAGAAACCTGTTCCACCACCCCAACTCAGACCGCCAACAGTGTCCGTGTAGGTCCCTGGCATGTGTAACTATCATTTGAAGTGCACCGTTTAGACGGACTATATAGTTGTTTTAAATGCTGTCCGATTCATACCAAGCTTGTTTCCTGCCTAATGAGTCTTTGTTTTTACCCACCTTTAAGTGGGTGTCATTGAGGGCTTTTGACTTTCGTGTTTTGAATATAGACCAGGTAGTTTCTGATTAAAAGAATAGTAACTAAACTAAATGAAAATTAAGTGTACATCTGACATCCAAGAACACAGACAACTGACTAAATGGAAGTCATGTAGTCATGCTCTAACATCTAAAAGACAGCCTTCCCAAAATATTGTCAGAAAGGAGGACCATCACCATAATAATGTTCTCAGAATGAAATCTTTAACACATAAGGCACATAAGTATGGTATTTTCAAGGAACCAAATGATTTTGATTATGTGCTAAAACACACTGGCTGCTTAGTCATTTCTGTACGACCTTAGTTGCTGCCACCCTAGTTAATTATTCAACCAATAAAATCCATTCTTCATAAATCAAACAGATCAAACAAAAATTCAATGACTTGCCTTTTGTCAGGGGAAACGTTAATGCCATTGGCATTAAAAAATCCTGTGGCCACAACTCTGACTTCCTCAGGACTGTAGTAAACCACATCACACCAGGCTAGAGAAAACAGCACCTCCAGAAGCTGGAGTCTCTCACCAATGAAGTAGTGATCATTAGTGGCATAGAAATTCTCCACTCCCACAGCTACGATGTCATTCATACTAAAGCAATACAATTAACACAAAAGCAAACAATCTATAAAGTTTAAAAAAAATTATTAATACACTGTGGCATGTATTAAAGAAAGACGGCTCTGTTAGAGTTGACATACTTATGTAGCAGTTCATGCTTTATAGTCTTTATGTGCACAAGAGTGAGGTCCTCTTCAACAAATCGAAAAATCTCCACCTGGCAGTTGTTATGGGGATGATTCAACACAAATAAATACCTGCAGCCATCTGTAACAAAAAGAGCAGAGTGAAAAGTCTGGCTATGATACACCGATCAGGCATCATTTTATGACCCCCATCCTAATATTGTGTTGGTCCCACTTTTGCCGCCAAAACAGCCCTGACCTGTCGAGGCATGGACTCCACTAGACCCCTGAGGGTGTGCTGTGGTATCTGGCACCAATATGTTAGCAGCAGATCCTTTAACTCCTGCAAGTTGCATCGGACTTGTTTGACCAGCACATCCTACAGATGCTCGACTGGATTGAGATCTGGAGAATTTGGAGGACAAGTCAACACCTCAAACTCGTTGTTGTGCTCTTCAAACCATTCCTGAACCATTTTTGCTTTGTGGCAGGGCGCATTATCCTGCTTAAAGAGGCCACAGTCATCAGGGAATACCGTTTCCATGAAAGGATGTACATGGTCTGCAACAATGCTTAGGTAGGTGGTATGTGTCAAAATAACATCCACATGGATGGCAGGACCCAAGGTTTCCCAGCAGAACATTGCCCAAAGCTTCACACTGCCTCCGCTTGCCTTCTTCCCATAGTGCATCCTGGTGCCATGTGTTCCCCAGGTAAGTGACGCACACGCACCCGGCCATCCACGTGATGTAAAAAAAAACGTGATTCATCAGACCAGGCCACCTTCTTCCATTGCAATGCTCACGTGCCCATTGTTGGTGCTTTCGGTGGTAGACAGGGGTCAGCATGGGCACCCTGACTGGTCTGAGGCTATGCAGCCCCATACACATTAGAGCCAGCATTAACTTCCTCATGGTTGTACCTTTAATTAATGTGCAATCTTCAATTCCTAAGACATGGCTGACTATGTAAATGTATTGCCCACAGCACTTCTGAGACTTAAGCTGTTTTTATAGCACACAGAGTGGCCACTTCCATAACCCCAAAAAGGAGGGAATGACAGTGGGTAGTTAGGATAGTGTCTACAGCACACAAAATTTAAACCTTAATTAATATAATTGTGACGCATCCAAATGAACTAGAAAACTCACCACATTTGAGATACTTGCGATACTTCAGTACAAAAAAGCATAAAATTAATCTTTCCTACTCTTAGAAATTAAAGGGTGGTGAGCCGACCACTTGTAGCTGTACGTTGTTTTTCATTTTGGCATGTTAACTATTCACAAATAGTTATAAAACCTTAATAATTAACTAGCATTTTAGTGCTGGATGTTCCGCAATAAACTGGTGACGACCTCACGGAAAGTGTTGGCTGTAAACCAATGAAATACAAGTAATTTCTTTTGACATGTTCATAAGTCAAAGACAGGCAACTTAATTATGATTGTTACAAGCATCCGGTTAGCTTCCAAATTAGGCATTGCGCTGGACTGCGGAAAAGAAGATATAAAACAAGTCTGTCCGCCCTAAACCAGACGTATGTGGCGCTCAGGTGGAGCAGCGGTAAAACACGCTAGCACACCAGAGCTGAGATTTCGAACACATCTTTTCGAATCTCAGCTCTGCCATCTGGCAAGCTGGGCGCCTACATGAAGAACGATTGGCTGTTGTTCACACAGGGTGGGAAGCAAGACCAGGGCTCCTCAAAACTGATGCAGTTGTGACCTCTGCTGCTCAAAAAACACCCTAACCCTACAGTACAAAACAGCATCTAAATTGAATAGCAGGATCATTTTAAATTTCCAGTTTGCCCTGCTGTGGCTGTTATAGTTTTTAGTCTTTAGTCTTAGTTTCAAATCTTTTGCATTTGAGTTTTAAATGCTTGTGGTGCTTGTATTGTCTCTCTGTAGTGGTGATTCTGTTTGACCAATTAATGGTCTGCACTGTTTCTCGTTCCACCTATACAGCCTACTTTGCTAAGAGTTCCTGGTCATGAAGGGTGACCAAATTTAGCATGCGTACTTAGGTACATTGTGAGTCACTTGGCAATTGAAAGAATACACATATGTAAAAGCATACTGTATTGTGCAGTGGAAAATGGGAATACAATTTTGAGATTAAACTTGTACCACTGTACATGGCTACCTGTGGATATTCATTGTTGTTTTAGAGATACTTTAACACAATACACTGGCCATAACAATTTGGCCCTTATCAAAATCACTAATCACCACATGCACAATTGTTATGAAATGGGCACTGGCATGCACATTTCTGTTTAGGAAACATTTGGGTCTTAATCAGGGCTCTAGACTAACTTTTTGCACTGGTTGCACTGGTGCGCCTAACTTTTTTTCTTAGGTGCACCAGCACAAAAGTTAGGTGCACCCTAATTTTCGACCGCATCGCATTTAACACCGCAGTTTTACAGGTTCACTTTTTTTTCGCTGTCCATATAGGCAATATTGACTTGTAAATGATTAACTAACAATATGGTCAACATGGCCTCGTCTGATGATCTGTTTGCTGCTGCCTGCCGCTGAAAGGCAGTGGGGAGAGGGGACACTTGGGCAGTGCATTTATTGGGGCACGTAATGTGTTTTATAGATGCATTGTGCTTTTCAGCCTTTCAATTCGAAATGTATTAGAACCAGTCTCAAATACACTATTGCCGGCCATGGTCTTCCCATGCTCTTTACAGTTAATATACTGTAGTAATTATACAGTTAATACAGTTAATTATAGTATTATAGACTAATTATAGTACACTATTATAAAAATTATAACAATAATAATAGAGTAAATGTGTGTATGTATGTGTGTCTATCTATTTATATGTGTGTGTATATTTAAAATTATATGTATATATATATTTGTGTGTGTGTGTGTGTGTGTGTGTGTATGGGGCTCTAGAGTGTTAGAGTGTAATCTTAAATACAGTGCATTATATTATCGGCTTTACTGGATCTTTTACACAGATTCCCAAAATCACTTGCGGTGCACTTACTGCGGTACACTTATTCTAATATTTCACTGTCTTTTAGTTATTTTTATATTTTACTTAACGAAAATATTGTGGTGTTTTTACTTTCGCTATCGCCGCACTTTACCGCTAGCATTAGCCTATTGCTACTAGAGGGTCGGCTCACCACTGTCCGGGATGTTACAGGTCTCTTGCTGTGTGGGAATAAAAGCACACGACAAGGTAGACTTCACTGTCTAGCTCCAGAAACCGAACTTTAATGCTGGGACTGTCCGGCGAGTCTCATATACAAAACTAAACCAACTGAACGTCGAAACGCACATGTATAAACCTGATGCTGCATTCTGATTGGCTGAGCTGAATGTCGCTCACATATCGCCGCTACAATATTGTCCCGCCCTTCACTGTCTCTGATTGGTTTAGACCATGATTTGGGCCTGATGTGTGTCTGTTGTACCACAGGGAGACTTTCAGAGTAGCGGAGACTTTTTTCCCCTTGAACGGCTGGTCATACCGGTGCGACCTCAGATTTTTTTTAGTCGCACCATTGAGAAATTAGGTCGCATGTGCGACCAAATTGGTCGCACTCTAGAGCCCTGTTAATGTTTTGGCTTATCAGTGTACCGTAGAAATATTATAAACTGTTCATTTGAAACATTCCCTAGCCCATGTAATTAGTAAAAAAGCCTGAGCCCATGATGATGTAAAGCTCATTTAAACTGGATGACAAAGGCTTGGGTTTTCTTCCCAACTAAAAGAAAAATACTATTTACTGATCCATGTACATTTAAACGAGTACAAATAAATTAGCCCATTATAATCACTAGATGCCCATGCCACAAAGGTAATCAAACTTCGTACACCAACAATTGAAAAACTAATCTGCTATATGTATGTATAGTTTGCCCTGCAGATTTTTAGAAAACCCCATGATAAACTAAAAAACAGAAACAACTAAAATTAAATTGGAAAAAAAAAACATTGAAACCCTAACATTACTATATGAATGTAAATATCTGCCCCTATGTGAATAACGTTCATAATTATGTTAAAAATCCACATACCCGCTTCATTTGTATAAAGACTTATTCCATGTGGACCAAAAGAATCTGCATCAAAATCCCCCTTGATGCGAAGTTCTGTAGGATCTGTTCCAGTAAGCAGATTTAGCACAAGGATCTTTCCAGGAGCATCGGTGTACCGGGGAATACCTGGGTACTTCACACCCTGGATTTGAAAAGAGCACAATAACACAAATAAATCTATTAATATTACAAATGATCCAACTGCATTAAACTGCACATTTTATTTAGAAGTATTTATTTATTTGGTTTTTAACGTCATGTAATCGGTAGATACACATTAAATAAGATTCATCAGTTTACAAACACAGTCATGGACAATTTTGTATCTCCAATTCACCTCACTTGCATGTCTTCGGACTGTGGGAGGAAACCAGAGCTCCCAGACGAAACCCACACAGACACGGGGAGAACATACAAACTCCACATAGAAAGTACCCAGACCTCCCCACCTGAGGATCAAACCTAGGACCTTTTATGCTGTTAGGTGACAGTGCTTATGACGCTTCACTAACTTTATCAGTAATGACTGCAACTAAACACTTTATTCAATTTGATATTAGTCTTCATTGTTGTGGACGTGTTTCAGACTAGTGTTCTTTGCAGAACTGCACACAATTCTAGGTTTTCAGTAGCTACATGAATATGACTGTGACCTTCTAACAACACTAAAAATGAACTTTACTAAACAAGACTGGTCTTTATCAGCGATATGAGAAGAAAAACATACAGTGCTTATGAAGGCCAGTCTATCTTCAAGTACGGTGATGTCCTCAGACCCAATGTCTGCATAAACACACAAGGACACAAAGCTTTGTAGTGATACAGATCAATGACTGTGCTTCTGGCCAGTCGGCTATTTTGTTCATGCCACAGTATAAATGAATGACTCTGCTAATCACTTTACAGTATAATAAGAAAGGGCTTTGAATACACAGATTACCATCTGAGACTGTTTAAAACACAAAAGCGCTAAGTGGAACGCTTTCCTTCGCGTATGAGCATGGAAACTGAATCACTGAGTCAATGAGTCAGAAACAACTCTTTTCAGACGAATTATTCATTGCAATCGAATTGGAAAACTGTGCTCTTATCTATGGTAAAGATTCATTCGTTTTGCTCACTATGTGGGCAAAACAACTCCGGTTCAAAAGATTCAGATGTATAAACTTCGAGAGAGCTTCGAATTCAGATTCTGGGCGGAATTTCAAGTTCTCTTATCATTGGTTGCTGGATAATTGACAGATATTCATTTTGCAATGATAGCAAATCATGATCAAATATTCATAGGGATTTTTTTCAATACTCATTTATTTGAAGTAAAAGGACAGTATAAATGTGATTGTGAGATTCTGCTGGTTTGTTTAATATACAGTGGGGAAAATAAGTATTTGATCCCCTGCTGATTTTGTAAGTTTACCCCCTTACAAAGACTTGAACAGTCTATAATTTTTATGGAAGGTTTATTTTAATAGAGAGAGACAGAATATCAACAAAAAATCCAGAAAAAAAAACTTTAAATAAAAGTTATCAATTAATTTGTATTTAATTAAGGGAAATAAGTATTTGATCCCCTACCAACCAGCAAGAATTCTGACCCCCACAGACCGGTTATGTGCCCATGAGGCACACAAATTTGTCCTGTCCCTGTATAAAAGACTCCTGTCACAGAATCAGTTTCTTCCATTCAAATCTCTCGACCACCATGGGCAAGACCAAAGAGCTATCAAAGGACGTCAGGAACAAGATTGTAGACCTGCACAAGGCTGGAATGGGCTACAAGACCATCAGCAAGAAGCTTGGTGAGAAAGAGACCACTGTTGGCACGATAATTCGAAAATGAAAGAAATACAAGATCACAGTCAATCGCCCTCGCTCTGGAGCTCCATGCAAGATCTCACCTGGTGGGGTAAGAATGATTCTGAGAAAGGTGAGGTCAGTCCAGAATTACACGGGAGGAGCTTGTCAATGATCTCAAGGGAGCTAGGAGCACAGTCACCAAGAAAACCATTAGTAACACACTTCGCCGTAATGGATTGAGATCCTGCAGTGCCCGCAAAGTCCCTTTGCTCAAGAAGGCTCATGTACAGGCCCGTCTGAAGTTTGCCAATGAACACCTGAATGATTCAGAGAAAGCTTGGGAGAATGTGATATGGTCAGATGAGAACAAAATTGAGCTCTTTGGCATCAACTCCACTCACCGTGTTTGGAGGCAGAGAAATGCCCGGTGGGGATGGTGTTCTTGGGGTCATATCCAGCATTTCTCTGCTCCCAGCTCCCTTGAGATCATTGACAAGCTCCTCCCGTGTAATTCTGGGCTGACCTCACCTTTCTCAGAATCATTCTTACCCCACCAGGTGAGATCTTGTATGGAGCTCCAGAGTGAGGGTGATTGACTGTGATCTTCTATTTCTTCCATTTTCGAATTATCGCACCAACAGTGGTCTCTTTCTCACCAAGCTTCTTGCTGATGGTCTTGTAGCCCATTCCAGCCTTGTGCAGGTCTACAATCTTGTCCCTGACGTCCTTTGATAGCTCTTTGGTCTTGCTCATGGTGGTCGAGAGATTTGAATGGAAGAAACTGATTCTGTTACAGGAGTCTTTTATACAGGGACAGGACAAATTTGTGTGCCTCATGGGCACATAACCGGTCTGTGGGGGTCAGAATTCTTGCTGGTTGGTAGGGGATCAAATACTTATTTCCCTTAATTAAATACAAATTAATTTATAACTTTTATTTAATGTTTTTTTTTCTGGATTTTTTGTTGATATTCTGTCTCTCTCTGTTAAAATAAACCTTCCATAAAATTATAGACTGTTCAAGTCTTTGTAAGGGGGTAAACTTACAAAATCAGCAGGGGATCAAATACTTATTTTCCTCACTGTAAATGTTGTCAATATGAATACAAATACAGCCTGTAATAATACAAAAAACACTCTAATTAGTCAGAATTGCTCAGAACTACAATGTTTTGTGTTTTTAAGAGAACTTATAAACATTATAAGGTAAAATACGGGTAGTGGCCTGCCATTGTACTTTAAGTTTACATTATATCGTATCGTATATCACCACTTCTCAAAAGCATATCGAAAGTTGTTTTAGCCATATTGCCCAGCCCTACTGGAAGTGATGCTTAATGTAATGTACATTTAGTAACATTTGTACCTTAAATTTCCTTACTATCTGCAAAACAAAGTTGTTTTTAAAATAAACTTTTTAAAAGTGTTCTTATATATCGCTAGTGAATATCGTTATCGCAAAAATATCCCAAAATATCGTGATATTATTTAAAGGCCATATCACACAAAAAAAAAAAAACACACACACAGTAGGGGGTGTGTTCGAAAACCTAGTGCACTCTCTACATAGACGCTTACATCATCCTATGCGCACTCCCGAGAAGTATGGCGAACAAAATGTAAATAAATTATTACGGAATTTAATTTTTTTTAAATGTGTACAAGTGTTTTTATTTGCAAATTCGGGCTTGTCAGTGACAATTCAACCGTTTTAGGAAGATGTTAGTTGATATGCTAGCGCGTTGTGCCACCTCATCCCATTGGTTTGAATGGCAGGATGCTAAATGTGTTAGCTTAGTAAGTGAAACCAATTTAATCTCTAAGTAGTGCGTTCGAATAACCTGAGTTATAAATCTATTTAAGCAATAGAACACGAGCCGAAGGCGAGTGCCGTAGATCATCACAGTCGTGATGTTATTTGCGATAACACACGACCTCAAGTGTTCTATTGCTTTTATACAACAGTTTTTACAAAATAAAGAAAGAAAATAAATCAAAGAAGCCCTGAATTTCAAAATAAATATGCTTTAATATTGACAATACCTTCCGCCAAAAAGTAGTTCCACAACGAATATAAAGTTTAACACTACAAAGCAGACATCCCAAGTTGCAAAAACTCATTTTAGGGAGGTAAGAACAACAAGAAGAAGAAGGCAAGAACCTCTGAAGGGAAAAAAAGAAATAAAAAAACCTCTCTCACACACACCAAAGGATTATGGATGATAACAGAACTCTTAGGAGCTGCTAACTGGGCTATTACACTAACTGTTCGCGTCACAAACACATTAATGTTCCCTACATAGTGCACTAGATTGTGTATCAGATCGCGGATTTATGTTCCCTACATAGTGCACTAGATTGTGTATCATATCGCGGATTTATGTTCCCTACATAATGCACTAGATTGTGTATCATATCGCGGATTTATGTTCCCTACATAGTGCACTAGATTGTGTATCAGATCGCGGATTTATGTTCCCTACATAGTGCACTAGATTGTGTATCAGATCGCGAATTTATGTTCCCTACATAGTGCGCTAGATTGTATATCAGATAACGGATTTAAAACGTGATCGGGACTAAAGTGTGTGTCGCCTGCATGTGCGTTTGTGTGCATGAAGCTTGTCATTACTGGCAACGCGTCAGCGTTGTATAAGTATTATACAACAGGTAGTTCCGACCTTACAATCTGATTGGTTGAGAAGCGTTCTAACTGTGCTGATATTCGTGATAACAGCACGGCCTTTTCACACCACAACTGTATTACTCCGCTGACGCGTTGCCAGTAACGACAAGCTTCATGCACACAAATGCGCACGCAGGCGACACAGAATTTTTCCAGATCGCGATTTAAATCCGTTATCTGATATACAATCTAGCGCACTGTGTAGGGAACATAAATCAATTGTCTAATTCACTATCTAGTGCACTATGTAGGGAACATAAATCCGTGATCTGATACACAATCTAGTGCACTATGTAGGGAACATTAATGTGTTTGTAACGCGAACAGTTAGCTTAATAGCCCAGTTAACAGCTCCTTAAAGTTCTGTTATCATCCATAATCCTCTGGTGTGTGCAAGAGGTTTTTTATTTCTTTTTTCCCTTCGGAGGTTCTTGCCTTTTTCTTCTTGTTGTTCTTACCTCCCTGAAATGAGTTTTTGCAACTTGGGATGTCTGCTTTGTAGTGTTAAACTTTATATTCGTTGTGGAACTACTTTTTGGCGGAAGGTATTGTCAATATTAAAGCATATTTATTTTGAAATTCAGGGCTTCTTTGATTTATTTTCTTTCTTTATTTTGTAAAAACTGTTGTATAAAAGCAATAGAACACTTGAGGTCGTGTGTTATCGCGAATAACATCATGGCTGTGATGATCTACGGCACTCGCCTTCGGCTTGTGCCTGCGACTGAATCACAGCCGTGATGTTGTTCGCGATAACACACTCCCTCTTGTGTTCTATTGCTTAATTAGAATCATCTCTACTGAGGCAGCTGCCTATGCAGACAGTAAGAGAGCAAAGGTAGCTCACTAGGTTTTGGAACACACCCAGGGTTGTTAGGAGAATGTAAAGAGGTTATGCTTGCACATTATTTAAAGTGAGAGTTATTTGTGAGCTTTTTTTAAAAAGGATATAGCTAACTAAGATGTCTATTTTGTTTTAATTATTGTTATAATTTTTGTTGTGCTTGCACAGTTCAGTCCCTTAAAAGAATATTTAAAAGTAACCATTATTTGCACAATGTAATAATTATAGGTGGTGCTGTTACTATTTTTGCACTTGCAGTCTTTTAAAATAAAATGCAAAAAAATAAATTTGTTACTTTTTTTACTCAATGGCATTATACAAAAACAAACAAAAAAAATCAAAATCGGAATCGAGAATTGGTAATAAATTTGAAAATAATCGAGATTAAATTTTTTTGCAATATCGCCCAGCCCTAAATGAAAATTACACAAACACAACTATGAAAATTCGTGTTCTCAGGACCCAGATGATTACAGAGTGTTTTGTTTAACAGGAAAATATGATCACAGTGGTAAAGATGTCTCAACTTTTTTTGGAATATTTTGTAGCCATCAAATCAAATATGGATGTATGCAAACATAACAATAAGGACAAAACAAAAAGTTTTTTGAAATGTGCCATAATTATTGAGACCTCAATAATAATTGAGAACGTTCTTACCGGTAGATTACCGATTACATTTTATGTATCAAAGTTCAATTCATGACAGAAACGGTAGTTACTCATTACACAAGGTTCATTAGTTATAGGTTATTAGGTTATATCCAACACAGTCATGGACAATTTAGTGTCTCCAATTCACCTCACTTGAATGTCTTGAATGGACTGTGGGAGGAAACCGGAGCACCCAAAGTAAACCCACGTGGACACGGGGAGAACATGCAAACTCCACACAGAAAGGACCCGGACCGCCCCACCTGGGGATCAAACCCAGGGCCTTCTTGCTGTGAGACGACAGTGCTACCCACTTAGCCATAGTGCCGCCTGCCACAAATTTGTAGGAATATAATTTATTTTATATAGTTGTTTCTATACACCTGCACCTAAAATTAATAATTAACTAATTTTTTTATATCCTTTTGGCAAGACAGTGTATGTAAGGACTATAAAACTAAGTGACTTGACAAAATTTTCACTGTTCATTTTATGTGCAATAACTCTTTAATTTAATTACACAGAATAGGCAATAAAATATTAGCACAGGCTCAGTGGATTAAACATTAGATTAGGTTTTAATCGGTGAATAAACTGGAAATCCTGCTGGTCTAAGAACATTCAGAGGAACTTTAATGGTCTTTTGTAAATCTAAGATATTTGAATACTTACTTATGTCCTTTATTAGTTGACAGTTGGGAAGGTGATTTGGGGTGATTTCTCTAAAAACCAACAGTGTATCCCTGCAAGAAAAAAACAACCTTTTAACAACCTTTTAATGCATGGTTTGACAAGTTAAGTGTAAAGAAACATCAGTGGCCTGCACAAGGTTCTAACCTAATGAAAACCAATTGGAATGTGAAGGAGGAATTGTTTGTGGCAAGTGGGGGCTTACAGTGGGGCCAAAAAGTATTTAGTCAGCCACTGATTGTGCAGGTTCTCCTACTTAGAAAGATGAGAGAGGTCTGTAATTTTCATCATAGGTACACTTCAACTATGAGAGACAAAATTAGAAAAAAAAAATTCCAGGAAATCACATTGTAGGATTTTTAAAGAATTTATTTGTAAATTATGGTGGAAAATAAGTATTTGGTCAATAACAAAAGTTCAACTCAATACTTTGTAACATAACCTTTGTTGGCAATGACAGAGGTCAAACGTTTCCTGTAAGTCTTCACCAGGTTTGCACACACTGTAGCTGGTATTTTGGCCCATTCCTCCATGCAGATCTCCTCTAGAGCAGTGATGTTTTGGGGCTGTTGCTGGGCAACACGGACTCCACAAATTTTCTGACTGGCTAGGCCACTCCAGGACCTTGAAATGCTTTTTACGGAGCCACTCCTTCGTTGCCCGAGCGGTGTGTTTGGGATCATTGTCATGCTGGAAGACCCAGCCACGTTCCATCTTCATTGCTCTCACTGATGGAAGGAGGTTTTGGCTTAAAATCTCACGATACATGGCCCCGTTCATTCTTCCCATAACACGGATCAGTCACCCTGTCCCCTTTGCAGAAAAACAGCCCCAAAGCATGATGTTTCCACCCCCATGCTTCACAGTAGGTATGGTGTTCTTGGGTTTTTCTTATTCCTCCAAACACGACGAGTTGAGTTTTTACCAAAAAGTTCCATTTTGGTTTCATCTGACCACATGATATTCTCCCAATCCTCTTCTGGATCATCCATATGCTCTCTGGCAAACTTCAGACGGGCCTGGACATGTACTGGCTTAAGCAGGGGGACACGCCTGGCACTGCAGGATTTGAGTCCCTCTCGGCGTAGTGTGTTTACTGATGGTAGCCTTTGTTACTTTGGTCCCAGCTCTCTGCAGGTCATTCATCAGGTCCCTCCGTGTAGTTCTGGGATTTTTGCTCACCATTCTCATGATCATTTTGACCCCACGGGATGAGATCTTGACCCCAAGGGAGATTATCAATGGTCATGTATGTCTTCCATTTTCTTACAATTGCTCCCACAGTTGATTTATTCACACAAACCTGCTTGCCTATTGTATATTTACTCTTCCCAGCCTGGTGCAGGTCTACAATTGTCTTCCTGGTGTCCTTCGACAGCTCTTTGATCTTGGCCATGGTTGAGTTTGGAGTCTGACTGTTTGAGGCTGTGGACAGGTGTCTTTTATACAGATAACGAGGTCAAACAGGTGCCATTAATACAGGTAACGAGTGGAGGACAGAAGAGCTTCTTAAAGAAGAAGTTACAGGTCTGTGAGAGCCAGAAATCTTGCTTGTTTGTTATTGACCAAATACTTATTTTCCACCATAATTTACGAATAAATTCTTAAAAAATCCTACAATGTGATTTCCTGGATTTTTTTTTCTCATTTTGTCTCTCATAGTTGAAGTGTACCTATGATGAAAATTACAGACCTCTCTCATCTTTCTAAGTAGGAGAACTTGCACAATCAGTGGCTGACTAAATACTTTTTGACCCCACTGTATATACCATATATAACCAATCAGCCATAACATTAAAACCACCTTATTGTTTGTACACTCACTGTCCATTTTATCAGCTCCACTTACCATATAGAATCACTTTGTAGTTTTACAATTACTGACTGTAGTCCATCTGTTTCTCTGCATGCTTTGTTAGCCCGCTCTCATGTTGTTCTTCAATGGTCAGGACCCCCACAAGACCACCACAGAGTAGGTATTATTTGGGTGGTGGATCTTTCTCAGCCCTGCAGTGACAATGGCATGGTGGTGCTGAGGGAGTTTTTAAATACTGTGTCCACTCACTGTCCACTCTATTAGAAACTCCTACCTAGTTGGTCCACCAAAGTCAGAGACGATCGCTCATCTGTTGCTGCTGTTTGAGTTGGTCATCTTTGAGATCTTAATCAGTGGTCACAGGACGCTGCCCACTGGGCGCTGTTGGCTGGATATCTTTAGGTTGGTGGACTATTCTCAGTCCAGCAGTGACAGTGAGGTGTTAAAAACTCCATCAGCATTGCTGTGTCTTATCCACTCATACCAGCACAACACACACGAACACACCACCACCATGTCAGTGTCAATGCAGTGTTCTGAATGATCCACCACCCAAATAACACCTACTCTGTAGTGTCCTGGGAGAGTCCTGACCATTGAAGAACAGCATGAAAGGGGGCAAACAAAGCATGCAGAGAAACAGATGGACTACAGTCAGTAATTGTAGAACTACAAAAAGCTTCTATATGGTAAGTGGAGCCGATAAAATGGACAGTGTGTGTAGAAACAAAAAGGTGGTTTTAATGTTATGGCTGATCGGTGAATATGTGTGGGTGTGTGTGTGGTCTTTAACCTTCAGAACTACAGGGGTTGGACAATGAAACTGAAACACCTGGTTTTAGACCACAATAATTTATTAGTATGGTGTAGGGCCTCCTTTTGCGGCCAATACAGCGTCAATTCGTCTTGGAAATGACATATACAAGTCCTGCACAGTGGTCAGAGGGATTTTAAGCCATTCTTCTTGCAGGATAGTGGCCAGGTCACTACGTGATGCTGGTGGAGGAAAACGTTTCCTGACTCGCTTCTCCAAAACACCCCAAAGTGGCTCAATAATATTTAGATCTGGGGACTGTGCAGGCCATGTGCAGGCCACTGTGCTTTCATGTTCATCAAACCAATCTTTCACCAGTCTTGCTGTGTGTATTGGTGCATTGTCATCCTGATACACGGCACCGCCTTCAGGATACAATGTTTGAACCATTGGATGCACATGGTCCTCCAGAATGGTTCGGTAGTCCTTGGCAGTGACGCGCCCATCTAGCACAAGTATTGGGCCAAGGGAATGCCATGATATGGCAGCCCAAACCATCACTGATCCACCCCCATGCTTCACTCTGGGCATGCAACAGTCTGGGTGGTACGCTTCTTTGGGGCTTCTCCACACCGTAACTCTCCCGGATGTGGGGAAAACAGTAAAGGTGGACTCATCAGAGAACAATACATGTTTCACATTGTCCACAGCCCAAGATTTGCGCTCCTTGCACCATTGAAACCGACGTTTGGCATTGGCACGAGTGACCAAAGGTTTGGCTATAGCAGCCCGGCCGTGTATATTGACCCTGTGGAGCTCCCGACGGACAGTTCTGGTAGAAACAGGAGAGTTGAGGTGCACATTTAATTCTGCCGTGATTTGGGCAGCCGTGGTTTTATGTTTTTTGGATACAATCCGGGTTAGCACCCGAACATCCCTTTCAGACAGCTTCCTCTTGCGTCCACAGTTAATCCTGTTGGATGTGGTTTGTCCTTCTTGGTGGTATGCTGACATTACCCTGGATACCGTGGCTCTTGATACATCACAAAGACTTGCTGTCTTGGTCACAGATGCGCCAGCAAGACGTGCACCAACAATTTGTCCTCTTTTGAACTCTGGTATGTCACCCATAATGTTGTGTGCATTGCAATATTTTGAGCAAAACTGTGCTCTTACCCTGCTAATTGAACCTTCACACTCTGCTCTTACTGGTGCAATGTGCAATTAATGAAGATTGGCCACCAGACTGGTCCAATTTAGCCATGAAACCTCCCACACTAAAATGACAGGTGTTTTCAGTTTCATTGTCCAACCCCTGTACTTCACATGTCGAAGTACAGCAGAAAACATTCACTCTTTGAACACAACAATAACAAGCTTAATGTTAATTCTGACACTCTCTGCGTTATATCGCATAGAATATACTGTATCATATACCAAGCAATGTACTAAAAAACAAAATAAACAGAATACTTAGGTAACCACATGTCAGTTGCTCAAGTTACCCAAAGGATTCACTTAAAAATACAAAAATACACCAACCTTAGCGCAGTATATCGTTCTCCTATCCACACTGCTAAAAACACAACCACCAGCGAGAGCAGCATTAATTTCACCATGTTTGTGTGTTAGGATAGGTAGTTGCGTGCTGTTTACAAAATGACGACGTCTTGGCACTCAAACCTGTACGCTGTGCTTCACTTCAATTATTCGAATCGACACACGAATGATTCGTTTTAGTGAATCGAGTTATTATGATTCCTTGACTATCAAGTGGCGTAACTAGGAGCTCATGGGTGCAAAAACCAATTTTGGGCTAAATTTGGCTTAATTAACGCGATTAACGCGTTAAAATTTTAATCGCGATTAAAAAGATTAAAATTTGTTTGTGCCACGTAAATATTTGTCTCTGTGGTAATGAACTGTATTTCAGATGAATTAGGATGTAAAGCGCATGAACTGTACACAGAACTTTACAAACACTGCTGTTAAATGGATCACACTGGACTGTTTATAGCAGTATGTCCAAAGTCCGGGGTATTCTGTCGACACCGGATCGGATTTTATACGGCCCGCATCTTCTGTTTTAAACTGCATTACTTGTTGTGACCCGCCAGCACAGTCAAACAGGAAAAAGTTATAAATTATCGTCGCTGTCCGATGAAAAACTACTTTTAGCGGTTTTCACTATTTTTACGTGTTGATAAACAGATGAATGAAATCACGCAATCTTTGTCACGAGTATTTTCATTGGCTGCTATAGCTGTCCATCAAAACCGTGTAGCTCCGCCTCCCTTCCCTCAGGTACTGTTTGAGACAGAAGTGAAACTGCGTGATGTTTCATCTCTACAGTTTATTCAGGTTATTCTATCACATGGCTATAAACATGATTTACATTTGTGATGTTTGTAGTTTTTTTTTAAACATTTGTATCTGATATTTATATGGACTAAGCGTTTACATGGACTGTATTAACACTTTTTATAGCTACAGTCAATAACTTCTATATAATGTCTGGTAACTTGATTGTTTTAGGTATTTATAGGTGTTTAAATGGTAATTTATAACAATATTTCCCAGTCATTTTTCTGCACAACACAGTATTAAAAGCTTTTCTTAATAGATCTATGAAATAATCATATCTGTGTTTTGTTATTGATGCATAATATTAGATTAAAATATTTTGAAAGCATGATTTATGCTTACCATCAGCATATGCAATTTGTTGAGGGGGTACAACTTTTTTTTTTTTTAACTGGGGCCCATGAGCTCCTAGTTACACCACTGGTGTTGCATCTAGAAATGGTTCTTGCAATAAAAATGTGCATAACTGTTCAAATTTTGCTTAATTATTAGTTTGCGATTAATTGCGATTAATCACGATTAATTTGGCTCTTTATTGCGATTAATCTCGATTAAAAAAATTTATCGCATGATTGAGTTTATGCCCTGGAGCCCCCCCCCCTTCCTGCCATGGGCCCCAGTGCACTTGCCCCCCTGCCTTCCCTGAGGTTACACCCCTGTTGACTATCCTATCTGGGTTACAGTTAACTCACTTAGATAACCCTAACCCTAAACCCTAACCCTATCCCACAGGAAATGTTTCAGCTACACATATTGCTAACGGGTGAATAAAATTCATTATTTGCATTTAAATTTATTGCACCTCCCGGAACAAAAAGGCCTGTGTCCCTGTACACAATAAGAGGTCAAAAAGTCAGTGTCAAAGTTGCTTTATTGTCAATACTGCAATATGTACAGGACATACAGAGGACTGAAATTGCGTTGCTCTCAGACCCATGGTGCAACACTAAACATTAATAAAAAAAATACCTAGAATATATGAAGAATATAAAAATAGAATAAACACACAAAGTGCAAATATATTTACACTGACACATAAAAGTATGAAAAATATAGTACTAAAATATGAAAAAATTGAAAAATATAGGTCCCAGTATTAACAACCTAGACAGTGAAGTGACAATGCAGATTAAAACTCTTTGTGTAAAACCAGTGCAATTATAACGGCAGTGCAAATTGGATGATCTATAGACAGTTTAAAGTGATGAGTGCACATTAAATACATCCGGGGGATGTAAGGTTTGGTGTTGATGAGGGGGGACGGGAGGTGTGGTTAGGTTCTTGAGATGTGTTTGCAGGATCCAAAGTTATGAATACTGGGGGGGGGGGGGGGGGGTGCAGAACAGGAAGAGAGTTGAGCATCCTGACAGCCTGGTGGATGGTGCTGTCCCTCAGTCGACTGGTCTTGGCCCGGAGACTCTGCAGTCTCCTTCCTGATGGGAGCAGACTGAAGAAGCTGTGTAGTGGATGGGTGGAATCACCTGCCATGCAGAGGGCTTTACGGGTGTTGTCCTTAGAGACACAGTTTCATAGGTTTACTGTGAAGCACAAAGCCCTGACCTCAAACCCAAGGAACATTTTTGGACAAATTGGAACATCAGCTGGGAGCCTGGCTTTTTTTGTTTTGTTGGAACGACACCATAAACCAGACATCCCAAGTCTCCCGGAAGTTCCGGTAGACTCCTGCATATACAGTGTATCACAAAAGTGAGTACACCCCTCACATTTCTGCAAATATTTCATTATATATTTTCATGGGACAACACTATAGACATGAAACTTGGATATAACTTAGAGTAGTCAGTGTACAGCTTGTATAGCAGTGTAGATTTACTGTCTTCTGAAAATAACTCAACACACAGCCATTAATGTCTAAATAGCTGGCAACATAAGTGAGTACACCCCACAGTGAACATGTCCAAATTGTGCCCAAATGTGTCGTTGTCCCTCCCTGGTGTCATGTGTCAAGGTCCCAGGTGTAAATGGGGAGCAGGGCTGTTAAATTTGGTGTTTTGGGTACAATTCTCTCATACTGGCCACTGGATATTCAACATGGCACCTCATGGCAAAGAACTCTCTGAGGATGTGAGAAATAGAATTGTTGCTCTCCACAAAGATGGCCTGGGCTATAAGAAGATTGCTAACACCCTGAAACTGAGCTACAGCATGGTGGCCAAGGTCATACAGCGGTTTTCCAGGACAGGTTCCACTCGGAACAGGCTTCGCCAGGGTCGACCAAAGAAGTTGAGTCCACGTGTTCGGCGTCATATCCAGAGGTTGGCTTTAAAAAATAGACACATGAGTGCTGCCAGCATTGCTGCAGAGGTTGAAGACGTGGGAGGTCAGCCTGTCAGTGCTCAGACCATACGCCGCACACTGCATCAACTCGGTCTGCATGGTCGTCATCCCAGAAGGAAGCTGACACACAAGAAAGCCCGCAAACAGTTTGCTGAAGACAAGCAGTCCAAGAACATGGATTACTGGAATGCCCTGTGGTCTGACGAGACCAAGATAAACTTGTTTGGCCCAGCATGTGTGGCGGCGCCCTGGTGAGAAGTACCAAGACAACTGTATCTTGCCTACAGTCAAGCATGGTGGTGGTAGCATCATGGTCTTGGGCTGCATGAGTGTTGCTGGCACTGGGGAGCTGCAGTTCATTGAGGGAAACATGAATTCCAACATGTACTGTGACATTCTGAAACAGAGCATGATCCCCTCCCTTCGTAAACTGGGCCTCATGGCAGTTTTCCAACAGGATAACGACCTCAAACACAACCTCCAAGATGACAACTGCCTTGCTGAGGAAGCTGAAGATAAAGGTGATGGACTAAACCCAATTGAGCACCTGTGGCGCATCCTCAAGTGGAAGGTGGAGGAGTTCAAGGTGTCTAACATCCACCAGCTTCGTGATGTCATCATGGAGGAGTGGAAGAGGATTCCAGTAGCAACCTGTGCAGCTCTGGTGAATTCCATGCCCAGGAGGGTTAAGGCAGTGCTGGATAATAATGGTGGTCACACAAAATATTGACACTTTGGGCACAATTTGGACATGTTCACTGTGGGGTGTACTCACTTATGTTGCCAGCCATTTAGACATTAATGGCTGTGTGTTGAGTTATTTTCAGAAGACAGTAAATCTACACTGCTATACAAGTTGTACACTGACTACTCTAAGTTATATCCAAGTTTCATGTCTATAGTGTTGTCCCATGAAAATATATAATGAAATATTTGCAGAAATGTGAGGGGGTGTACTCACTTTTGTGATACACTGTACATAGCGGCTCCCTGATGCCCGCAAGTCAGATAAAATCTTCCGGAGTCTAGAACGAGCGGCCAAGAGCGCACACATGCGCGTGCACGCAGGCGACACAGACTTTATTCCCCGATCGTGTATTAAATCCGTTATCTGATATACAATCTAGCGCACTGTGTATGGAACATAAATCAATTGTCTAATATACTGTCTAGTGCACTATGTAGGGAACATAAATCCGTTATCTGATATACAATTTAGTGCACTATGTAGGGAACATAATTAATTATGTAATACACTATCTAGTGCACTATGTAAGAAACACAAATCATTATCTAGTTATACTTTCTAGTGCACTATGTAGTGAACATGGATGCGTTATCTAATACACTATCTAGTGCACTATGTAGGGAACATAATTAATTATGTAATACACTATCTAGTGCACTATGTAGGGAACATAATTAATTATATAATACACTATCTAGTGCACTGTGTAAGGAACACAAATCATCATCTAGTAATACTTTCTAGTGCACTATGTAGTGAACATGAATGCGTTATCTAATACACTATCTAGTGCACTATGTAGGGAACATAAATCCGTGATCTGATATACAATCTAGTGCACTGTGTAGAGAACATAAACCAACTGTCTAATTCACTATCTAGTGCACTATGTAGGGAACATCAATTCATATGTAAAATGCTATCTAGTGCCTTATGTAGAGAACATCAATCCGTTATCTGATATACAATTTAGTGCACTATGTAGGGAACCTAAATCCGTTAACTAATATACTACCTAAAGCATTATGTAAGAAACTAGTACACTATCTATGTATGGAACATAAATTCTTTTCTAATATACAATCTAGTGCACTATGTAGGGAACAT